>NC_037672.1:163458766-163698367 GCF_003255815.1 Theropithecus gelada | reverse complement strand
TTTTTTTTTTTGAGACGGAGTCTCGCTCTGTCGCCCAGGCTGGAGTGCTGTGGCCGGGTCTCAGCTCACTGCAAGCTCCGCCTCCCGGGTTCCCGCCATTCTCCTGCCTCAGCCTCCCGAGTAGCTGGGACTACAGGCACCCGCCACCTCGCCCGCCTAGTTTTTTGTATTTTTTTAGTAGAGACGGGGTTTCACCGTGTTAGCCAGGATGGTCTCGATCTCCTGACCTCGTGATCCGCCCGTCTCGGCCTCCCAAAGTGCTGGGATTACAGGCTTGAGCCACCGCGCCCGGCCTGCCTCTGTATTTATTGCCTCCCTACTGGAGTGGGGAGAAGGTTTCTTCCACACCCTTACATATTGATTTTTTAAAGATTCATGTTCACAACTGTTTTTAAAATTCATATCCACTCCCAATATTCATAGTTGAACATTTTTATTGCTTTCTCTAAAATTTCTCCTTTAAGCTAAGCTTGAGTTCAGACTGATGTGTCCTTCCAGATACGGAGATAGATAATGGAGAACATTTGCAACACTCAGCAAGGTGCCTGGGTAATTGTACACATTCACAGATATTTTCCTTTCTAGCTTTTTCTGTCAATAAATTCCATGAGACTCTCTAAAGGTAGTAGATTAATTATAAGAAACTTCTTTAGAGTTGAATATCTTTGGACAGGACAGGAAAAAGTGGGCCAAAGGATTACGTATACTGCTTGAAGGAGTCAGAGGCCAGCTAGAAAAAAATTTCCAAAGGGAAGTTATTCATTAGAATAGATATGACAAATCCATAGACAAGAAATGGCTGGCTCCCTCAGCTCCTCAGATCTGTGCACCCTCTGGGTGAATCCTTCTTTGGCTCTATCTTATTTAATTTGTGAACCAATCCTCCAATATCAGACTCCCATCTCCTTTCTATTTTTATTTTCCCTTCTGAGCATTTATCAGTTCTAATATAGTGATAATCTAGTGTTTATTTAATTGTCTCTCTCTCTCTCTCTCTCTCCCAACCAGACTACTTAAACTCAAAGCAGTCAGAGGTCTTTATTCACCACTGTGTTTCCAGAACCTAGGATAGAGTTTGACATATAGTATTCACTAAATAAAACTGAAAGGAGTTAATGAATGAATGAAGCAAAGAAGCAATCAATATACTACATTGTGTACCCATACCATAGTTGAGTCACTCAATTAGTGCCCTAGGAATGATTATTGATAATATTCATTATTTTCATCATAACAGTTCTTACTGTAGTCAATTTGTATGCTTTTATTTCTATGGGAAAGATCACAAGCAGTGGAAGAAATGAGTCAAAATGTGCATGCATTTTAAATTACATAAGATAATAAATATTGCCAGATTGCTTTGTAAAAAGCTTAGGGCATTTTGCATTTTTACCAGCAAGACATGAGAGTTAACTTTTGCCTGCATGCCTAATAGCAAAAACAATTGCCATTCATTTTAACTTTTCCATTCTGATGAATATGCTATTATTTTTCATTGTTAATTAAATTTGTATTTTCCTTATTAGCACTGAATTTGAACATTAAAAAATGGGGGGAGACTAAAAAGCAGTTTTCAACTTATCTGATATTAATGTTATCACCCCTACATTCCATTTTATCACATTTGTTTAATATCTTTGCTAAAAATTTCAATCAACTTTTCTTTATTATATTCATTTAAGTGTCTCTCTTGTGAAACCCATAGTTTGGTTTTGATCTTTTAATATAACAGTGAGCAAACTTTGGGTGTTTTAGTTTTTTTGTTTGTTTGTTTGTTTTGAGATGGAGTTTTGCTTTTGTTGCCCAGGCTATATTGCAATGGAGTGATTTCAGTTCATTGCAACGGAGTGATCTCAGTTCATTGCAACCTCCACCTCCAGTGTTCAGGTGATTCTCCTGCCTTAGCCTCTTGAGTAGCTGGGATCACAGGCATGTGTCACCACGCCCGGGTAATTTTGTATTTTTAGTAGAGACAAGGTTTCTCCATGTTGTTTGGGCTAGTTTTGAACTCCTGACCTCAGGTGATCCGCCTGCCTCAGCCTCCCAAAGTTCTGGGATTACAGGCATGAGCCACCACACCTGGCTACTTTTTGTATTTTTAATAATTAAGAATGTGGTTAAGTCAACATAAGGCAGAGAAAAATATTCTGATAAGGTATAGAATATTTGTCTTCAGGCATTTTATAGTGAAGCCAAATAAAAATATATTCTACAATCTTTTATTTATAGCAAACAAAAAATCCAATAACATTTTGTCATTTTAATAAAGAGAGAAAAATCAAATTTTAGTTTTGCATCAAAATAAAATTTGATGCTATTGTTAAAAATCTTATAAGAAACCTTAAAAATTAGCCAGCATTGACCATGAAAAAATAATGTTTTTCATGAATCTTTTACACTTTTTACATTTTATTCATTTGTTTACACATTTTTCACATTTTTAGGAAGATTAGTCATTTTCTATTAAGATAGCACTGTATTTTTTAAAAAAAAAATCTTGTATTTTTTGTTGACAGAGTTGCCTTATGTCATGATTTTTCCTAAGAAAATCATTTATAATTTTTAATTAAATTTTCACTTTATAACTGTAATTATGAGGTGGATAATTGTAAGGTTTGTCAGCATTTTGTAGTAAATAAGCAGATATTATGAATATAAATTTTATACTTTTTTAATATGCATACACTTCTTTATAGAATATCATTTTAATTTGGCAAGAATGACATGTTTATTAACAGAGCCAAGTATATACAGCTTCTCTAAACTATAAAAATAAGAGTTAAAAGTATATAAATTACAAAGCATGCTTTTGTGTTTTATCTTTTTAAAAATGACCTAGATATTAGATTAGATGTTGATTAAGGAATACCTATTAACTAATTTAATCTAATATACATATAACATTTTAAACTATCAAAAATTCTTGGAGACTTTTTAAAGTTGGTTTTATTAAAAAACACAATTACTGTTGAAATAAAGCTTGTCATCTACGTGATTTAATTTGGTTAAAAACAAATTCATGGTTTCTTTTTCTTTCCTTTTTTTGAGATAGAGTCTCACTCTGTTGTCTAGGCTGAACTGCAGTGGTGCCATCTCAGCTCACTGCAACCTCCACCTCCTGGATTCAAGCAATTATCCTGCCTCAGCTTCCCAAGTAGCTGGGATTACAGGTGTGTTCCACCACACCAGCTAATTTTTGTATTTTTAGTAGAGATGGGGTTTCACCATGTTGGCCAGACTGGTCTCAAACTCCTGACCTCAGGTGATCCGCCCACCTCAGCCTCCCAAAGTGCTGGGATTACAGGTGTGAGCCACAGCTCCTGGCCAAATTTATATTTTTTATAATCTCAAACACTTAGTAGATGTAATGCTAACTAATTGCATCAGTATACCTATATAAGTTTAGGAAAAATATATCCAAATAGAATAAAAATGTAAGCTGTGTTATATTTAATGCTGGTAACAGTAGAATCATAGCTACATTTTATTAAATAACATTAAACCAGTCATTTTTGCCAGTCTTTTTAAAATTATGTGAATTGAATTTTTAAAACATGAGAGTTATTCTTAGTAATCCTATGCCTAACCATTCCATTTTAATATAGAAAACATGACAATGGGCCTGCATAATAATGTATAAAAATGCTTGTTTGTGTTTCTTATTAAAAGTTGTTTATTTTATTATTTACTTAATTTTAAAATTAGTTATTATGGATGCCCAGCAAAGAGAACTATATATTCTTGAATAGTAATTAAAATTAAAAAAATAACCCAATCACCTGTTTCTCCTAATAGCCATCTCTATTTTTATTAGTGATTACTTACAAAGTATTTTGTTCTTGTTTGTATTTAGTGTCAGAATAGTGATATTAGGGGCAAACATGCAAGAGAGGGCCAAATCACACCTTTTTCTGGTTGTGCAAAGAAGAATGCTTAAATGCTAATATCTTTTGTTTAATGTGTAGAATATTACCTTTGAGATAGATCTTTGCCTTTTGATGAATCTGTATCTCCAATTACATTTAAATTATTAATCTAATGTTCATTAAAATGGTCACTTTTTACTCTCTAGAAATACCACAGAGCTTGTTTTCTATAATATTAGAATATGTGTGAATAGAATAATATAGTTTCCTAAAAAAATAATTCTTAATATTTACATCTGTTTAGTCTAACTTCAGAGACTAATATATAGTTGGAAAGTTAATGAATGACTTTAAGAGGTGCATCTGAGCTGGTGCTGAGCTGCTTGGCACACAGGAGAAGAGAGCAGAAAGGATGCTAGCATGTGTCTGCTTTGTCGATACTTTATCTCCTTAAATAATATGAAAAATTCAGCACTCTGTTTCACCACAAAGTCTTAGATATGTGATCTTTTCCAACCCCAAATATAGAGCAATAAAGGCCATAGGTACAATCCAGAAAAGTTGGCTGGAAATAGTGGCCAAAACAAGGACCAATGCTTTGCCAAACATTGTTGAGCATGAATGCAAATACTAAGTTGAACCTCATGAAATTACCAATTTTGGAACTACAAAACAATAGCTTTTAGAGGTCAACCTGATATAAGTCATCTAAGAATCGACTACTTGTTATATTTAAGTTAGTCTTGAGACTTTAACCTATTTTCTTTCACTGAGTAACACATACCTTTTATTTGTGTTTAATTTCCCAGTTGTGTTATAACGGGTAAGGATACAAATTAAGCCATGATTTTTTTCTCGTTTATCCTAATCTCATGATCCAGGATAATAATCTCATTCTTAGTATTTATATCCTAACTGCATGGTAGCTAATGATCTAGCTAATGGTAGTCTGAGTGCAGAATGAGTAGCATGCTCTCTAACTTCATTTGTTTCCTAATCATAAGCCAGATTGCTAAAAACTGTGAGTACAGATTACTCTTAGGACTAATCATTGCCTACTGACTTCTCTGTGACTTCCAGAAAGTATTATAGAATGTTTGATTAGTATAATTCCTCATAGTAAAGGCACATCCTTCATATTTGTCTTTTACTTGTCCTAGAACACTCTTCCCCCAGGTATCTGTATGGCTCGCTCCCTCTCTTCATCCAGCTTGGTGTCCAAACATTCCTCACTAGGTGCCTTCCCTTCCACCCCATCTAAAATAGCAACGGCGCCACAGAGCATTCACTTCCTCTTTACACTGCTTTATTATTCTTTCTAGCAAATATTGCTACCTGATATACAAATGTTTACTAGTTTATTTTTTATCTCTTCCAAATAAAATATAAGCACTCTAAGGTCAATAGTTTTCCACTATAGAACCTGCAGGCACTATAAAAGGCCTTGGCATATGGTAGGGATTCAATAACAATTTGTTTAATGAATTAACTAAGAAGTCTAATCACAAATTGTTACCTAGACAATGCCCTGACTTCAGAAGAGTGATAAATTAGCCTGTAGCTGCTTGCTTATACTTGCTACATAACATAGGTTCCAAAAGGGCAAGATTCTGATGATAGCAGAATTGGATTAAAAGGGTAAAAGCTTAATGAAATTTAAATGGAAAGATATTTTGCTTTTTCAAAAAAGTCAATGAACCTTGAAAGTGGAATTTAGTTTTATAAAGAAAGGGTGATTTTCTAGCCTCACATACCATCAAATCAACAATGCTATATATTTTGCATTAGTTAATATTTAAAGTATAATGAAATGTAGTCTTTTTTAGTAGCTATTTTAGTAATTGTACTTAACTCTTAAACCCATTATGATAGTAACCTGAGATTTTAATCAACCAAATTGTATTACAGCATTTGCATACAGAATTCCACAGTCATTACTCAAGAATTGTATTTTACTTGAATCTTGGACAGTGTAAATATTTCATAGCTAAATGATTTGAGTTGATAAAATGGTCAAAAATGTCATAGCTTTAAAAAAATGAAGTTTATACACTCTGTCATTATTTTTTGACAACCGACACCTAATTTTTATTTTATAAACTCAGGCTTCTTGAATATATTTTGTTTGGATTTATTTTAGAGCTATCACTGAAAAACAAAGAAATGATCATAGAAAAGTAACTAAGATGGTAAAAGTCTTAAAATGTGTTTTACGGTAACAAGTTGAAGGAAATGGAGCTATTTAGTCTCTCATCCTATTATTATTAGCATGAAAATGCTTGGTGATGCTTTATCCAATAAGAATATGTTGTGCCCATTATTATCAATATACCTCAATTTTATTATTTAAATCTCCAAAAATTGCATAGCAGAAATACTATACCCAGGCTTTTAAAAATATGGCTGCAATCGAGAATATATAGTTCGTGAAAGTGACATTGTACTAATTTCCCCTTTAACAATTTGGAGAGCATCGAGACATTAGCATCATATGAAAAATCCCCAGATTAGCAGAGTCTGACTCAGATGAAGATAATGTCTTATTTCTGCTTTCCTACATGCCAAATGTTCTCCTCAGTCAGAGAAAATGATAGAATTATTTAAACCTCCAGGGTAAATGCATACATTCTAATATCTTACCCAGATATTGCTCACTTTATGTCATGATGTCTTCACATTAAGAGAAAGATTGAATTTGGAATCAAATGGTTTAAATGCCACATTTTAATGCAATTAGGAGTCTTCTAGGTATAGCAGGAGACTTCATCTTTTGAAAACAAAATATTTGAGAAAATTAGATAAATTTTCTTATTTCAAGTAATAAAATGAGAGATCCAGATCATTGCTTATTTTGGTTCTAATTATTGAGACATCTGGCACTTTCTTCTCTTTTATTCTGTAGATTCTAACTCCCTATGATAAAATTTAATTATATACTTAAGTATTACTAAGGTATTATGTTAAGATTTGTACATTTTAATTTTGCTGAAATTATGTATTTCATATATAGCTAAATTAATGTAATCCCACGCAGCTTAAAAGTATTGCTATAAAATAAAAGTACTAAGTGATTGATGTACTGCAGTGAAATTATTTTGTTACATTATCGTGTCCTGAGAAATTACTGCATTGGATCTACTAGGAACCAAACTTTTGGTCATCCTTTATTCTTTAGGAACTGTATTATTCCAAACAATGGCAATTGCTATCAGCATTGGCTATTTTTTAACATTTCTCACTGGATGAATGAAATGTTGTCAACTTTATTACATTCTGTTTTCAATAATGTAAATATTTAATTTCAAAATAAAGCCATGTAGACTGTTCAAGCAATTTTCACCAGTCATCTGAACTATCAGAACCTATTCAAAATGAAACAACACCCTTCACAAAAAAAGACAATGAAGAGGTTAAGAAAAGACATCTACAGAAAAATAAAACACACAATTTTATGTTACCACATATATTTAGTCAATTATAATCAATTATAAACATTATTCCTGTTAAACTTTACTCCAATGCCAGTTGAGTAATACATAAATTCTTGAATGTTTGCGAAATAGGTGTCTTGAAAGCATCAAGAAGTGATAGTTAAAACCAACAGAAAAAGTATACAAAAAACAAGTAAAATAATTTTAAAAAAATTATTTTGGGTTGTTTAATGTGAAAACAAATGACTCTATATACCACTGCAGTCCTTGAACCATATGCTAGCCAATAAAAAAGCCATTAATTTTATGATGATTCCTTTGAGACATTAATGAGTGTTAACTGATTTTCAACATATCACAGCAAGGAAGAGTCCGTATAACATGGTATATTTTCCATTTTATTTATTTTTATATTTTGCATTTTGATTGCATAAGTAATGCATGCTTATTTTAAAAAATAACATATGGAGATATAATTAAGAGAGTATCTTTTCACCAACTCCATTCATTGCCTTTTTCATGAGGTAGAAACTGTTAGCAGCCTGATTTATATGATTTTCCAATACTGCTTTTTTTTTTTTTTTTTTTTTTGACAGAGTCTCGTTTTTTTGCCCATGCTGAAATGCTGTGGCATGATCTCAGCTCACTGCAACCACCATCTCCTAGGTTCAAGCTATTCTCCTGCCTCAGCCTCCCGAGTAGCTGGGATTACAGGCATGCGCCACCATGCCTGGCTAAATTTTGTGTTTTTAGTAGAGACAGGGTTTTGCCATGTTGGCCAGTCTGGTCTTGAAGTCCTGACCTCAAGTGATGCACTCACATCAGCCTCCCAAAGTTCTGGGATTACAGAAGGGAGCCACCATGCCCCACCAAATGTACTTCATTTTCGTACAAAGATATTTATTTACATAAACAGACCTATTTAAAACAAATAGAAGATCATACTATTCACAGTATGTGCCAGCTCGCTTATTATAACTTTATTTTAACCTTTTAACACTTCATTGTGTTGCAAATATTTTCTCACTACATCCTTTCTATTTTGACTTTAGAATATCTCTTAGTTCATGTTCTTTAAGAAAGTCTTTCTTACAGAAATACTGACGTGTATATTCTCCTAATGTATATTTTTTTGCACTTAAATCTTTAAACCTATTTACAATTTATTAATGTGAGCTAGGATTCTGGCAATAAATTATGTACCCTTATTGAATTAAAAATAATATCTTTGCAGTTAATTTTTGTTTGTTCTTACATTTGCATTTTCTTTTTAAATGCTACTTATTTTTTCATATTTCTTTATGTTATTGATTTCTACTGTAATTTTGGTTAGTTTTGGTATCAGACTTTGAATGATTTTAGTTCTTTAAATTCATTGAGGTCTATTTTATGGCCCAGCGTATGTTCCATCTGCACCTAAAAGGAGTATGTATCCTGTTATTATTTGCTGGACTATTCTGCCAATATAAATTATGCCAAGTTTGTTGACAACGATTTTCAGATCTATACCCTTACTGTTTTTCTATCTACTTACTTTAGTGAGTACTTTTAGAACAGCGTTGACGTTTTCAGATATAAATGTCTGTTTCTGTGTTCAGTTCTGTTAGATTTTTTCTCAGGTATTCTGAAGACTCTTTTAAGATACATTATACATTTAGGGTTACTATATCTTCTTATTGAACTCCTTATTATGTGATGTATGTTGGTTAATGCATACAAAAACACAAATAAAAAGTAATAAGATCTCATGCTTCATAGCACAGTGGAGGAACTATAGTAAACTATAATTTATTGCATGTTTCAAAATAACTAGAGAAGAGGACTTGGAATGCTCCCAAAACAAAGAAGTGATAAATCTTTGAGATGGCAGATACTCCAGTTACCCTGATTTGGTCATTATTCATTGTATATTTGTATCCAAATATCACATATACCCATAAATGTGTAAATATATTATATATCCATAAAACTTAAAACATATATTCATCTTTCTTTTTTTAAAATATAGTTTCACTAGGTAAAGTATATTGGGTTGAGAGCTTTTTGTTTTGTTTCATTTTGTTTTATTTTGCTTCAGCACGTTACCCCTGTCATGCCACTGTTTCTGGCTTGTGGGTTTCAGCTGACAAATCCCCTATTTTCTTTACTACTCTAGTGAAATATGTATCTATTCTAGAGATGCTTCTCCTCATCACTCTTTAAACAGTTTGACTATGGTGCATCTAGATTTCATTTGTATGTCTGTTTATTTGACTGGTTGGTGTTTATTCTGTTTGGTGTTCTCTAAGATTCTTATCTCTGTGGTTTGATATATTTCATTAATTTTGGAGAATTCTAAATTAATCATTGAAATATTCTTCAACCCCATTTTTCTCTTTCTTCTTCTGATATTTTAATTACTTCTCTCTTAAATTGTTTAATAATAACCACAGCTCTATTATGATCTGTTGTCCTCCTACGCCTTTTCACCTTCATCTTCTTCCTCCTTTGTCTCCTCCTCTCTTCCTCCTCCTCCTCTGTTTTCTTCTCTTTCACCTTATCTTCCTCTGCCTCCTTCTCCCAAACAATTCTATATGTTTCTCTCCTATAGTTTCCATCTGTAGTTTTAATGCAAGTGTTCACCATTTATACTACAGCCTTTAACCTATTAATCATTGTAATTTTAAATCATTTCTCTGATTATGTGTACATCTGTTATTTCTAATCTGGTTCTATCAAATGCTGTGTATCTTGGCAGTGTTTATTGTTGGTTTATTTTCTTCTTCCTTTAATACATGTCTCTATCTTTTTGGTTAAAATTGGATATATTGTGTAGAGCAGTAGGGATGGATGTAAATAACATTTGTGCCTAGAAATAGTCATGCCTCCTCTTTTGCATGGCTTTTATACAGAAGTTGAGCCAATCTATTCTGATAATTAAACTAAGTTTTGGCTTTGATGTTATTCTTGTTATCCTCAGCGTATCCCAGGCTTCAAGTAACTATAGCATTGCCTTGTGCTTAGCATGAGACTGGCTTGCCACAGTCTTTTTCTCCACTTGTTTCTTAATGATTTTTCCTTTGCAACTGAGCCTCAGAGAAGGTCCCCTTTCTTGATTGTACCCCTCCACCACTGATAGAAGGTTGGCACTTCTTAAGCAACATTTGATACCCTGGTAGTGGGAACATCCTTCATATTTCTGTTAAGCTACAGCTTTAGGAAGATACTGTGTATCTGAATCTCAAAGGTGGGACTTTCTCAGAAATCCTATTGCCACCCTAGTGGAAGACGTTCTTTGATGGTCTGTACTCAGGATATTCCCCTGATCTTTTCCCAGGTACAGCTGTGTTTTTAACTCTTTTCCTTTGATGCAAGGGATCCTCACCTATATCTAGAGAGTGACAGGATATTGGGCTCATCCCCAGGAATTTAAGGTTTTCTTCCATAAGGTATGTAGGGAAGATGGATACAGATGGGAGTTCATACCTTTCCCACAGCAGCTTCTGCTTCTCAGGTGGTTTCTTGGGTCTCTTATCTTGCCCTAAGTCTTCTTTGAGAGCACACACTGAGATCCTGGAGTCATTCTGTCAATGTTTATGAATTCCTCGTCTTTTTGTGGTTTCCAGAGGTTATTTACTGTCATGTTAGCCTACACTCAGCCTTTAGCAATTCACTGAAAATATAAATGGAATTCTTCTTATTAGCTTACATGGCATTTGGTATCTGTCTCAAGTAAGCCAGTGTTCACATTCCATCCTTTCTCGGAGGCACATGTCTCTTTTTAGATTCTGGGTTACTTCATTGCTCTGGGACATAAACTCACTTATGGATTCAAGAAAATTGTGGTTTTGCTAATTACTCAGACTTTTCTTATTGTTTATTTGTGAGCAATACTCTTTTCAACTTCTCACATTCTAGGTGAAACCAGTGAGTCCTTGCCTTTAATCCTAAATGGTATTTTCGTGAATGGAGATTATCGGGTTGAAAGTTTTCAATTATTTTTTTTCTTGTCTTAATGATGTTATTCAACTCATTTTTGGTCTCTAAAATTTCTGACGAGGTGCCAGACAAATTGAATTATTGTTTACCTCTATGTGGCATATTCTTCCTACTGCTTTCAAAATTGGCCTTAATCTTTAGCTCTTGAAAGTTTGACTATGATTAGGAATGACCTTTGTGTCATTCTGCTTGAAAAAATCCTGCATATCTTTAATTTGTAAATGCAAGCATTTAAGCAAATTTTCTGCCATTATTTCTTCAAATATTTTCTTACATGATTATCTTTCTTCTTTCTTCTGGAACTTCAATTGTCTATGTCATAATAGCACTTGATATTACCTAACAGTTCCCTGAGGTTCTATTTAGTTTTTTTCCCTCAATCTTTTTCTTTCAAATTAGATAATTTTGATTGATCTCTATTCATGTTTACTTACCTTTTCCTTTGTCAGTTTAGTTTAATTTACAAGGGTTTTTTTTGTTTGTTTGTTTGTTTTTTTTTTTTGTTACTGTCATTCTTACATTCCTATTTAGTTCATTCTTATAATTTCGATTTCTCTACTTTTAGTTTCTATTGTTGCAATTATTATGAGCATGTTTTCTTTTACCTTATTGAATGTAACAGTGTTAGTTGCTTTAAAATAATATCTGCTAATCCCAACAACTGGATCATCTCAAATTTATTCTTAATTGATTATTTTTACTTTTTTTGAGAATGAGTTCCATATTTCTGTTTTTAACATGTCTCAAAATTCAGGATGGTGTTCTGGACCTTATGAATATGGAGTTGTGTGATGCTGCGTTGCATTATTTTCCCCAGAGAGTGTTGCTTGATTGATCTAACAGATGATTAACTTGGCTGGTCTCAAAATGGAAACTCACTTTCTTGGGTGCCAGCTTCAATCTCCATTCAGTGTTCTAGTGTTTAGCAGAGGTGATTGAAGCCTGTGGAATACATATGTGGCTGATAGATCATCCGAGTTTTGGGTAGGTGGTATTTGGTGATAATTTATCCCATTTTCTTCTTGGATTTCATCCTCTTTCCTCAGCGGCTATACACAACTTTCTGATTCTCCAGGCTAAAAAGTCTGCGTTGTTTTTTTTTGTTTGTTTGTTTGTTTGTTTCTTCCAGTGTCATTGCTACCTTGCACCATGAAAACTCTGCCTACCCCCAAGTTAAAAAACAGCAAAAATTGGAAATTCACTACACATAACTTCCTTCCTCAACATGCAGACTACAACAAGAATCCGCCTACTCTATTAACTCTTCATACCCTTCTTGCTTTAGAGAAAAAAAAAAAAAAAAGTCTGGAATTTAATTATTTATCTGCATCTGTGTTCATTCTATAAGACAGTTATAATTCAACAATTACTGAAAGTGGAATCTAAAATAATTTTTTAAATGACAGTTTGAAGAGAGGAATTTTGTCTTACTTGTCCTTGAATAACCAAGGCCTAGTAGTGTGTATTGAATCTTGTGTGGACCAGAATGGTGCTTTTCTTTGCATTACTTGCTGTTGACCCCTTCCCCTCACCAAATCTGACGGTATTACAGTACTTTAAAAATATTGAACTTCCGTGAGTGAGGACAATTCAGTAATTCAGAATAGGTTTTGAAATGCACATTTACCCAGATTTTGCTTTCATTTGAATGATTTTACTCTGATTTATGTTCATCTCAGCTATGCTATTGATTTACTTGAGGACTAAGCAAGTAAAATTGATAATATAGGCCTGCTAGTTCATAAGATTGGAAACTCTACTCTTTATGTGTCTACATTCTAGAAGTAAATAACCTCATTTACTACAATAACATAAATAATCAGGAAATGTTGAATTTTTTATTGTAAATATATTTGATAGCTTCTGCTTTTCAGAATTTTTTGAAATATTTTTGAAGAGAAGAGACATTGCTTGACAATTCTTACAAAAGATGACATGTCTTATGGGGGCTCTGGTGCTTTCCAAGGGATTACAAAGATTGGTGAGTGTGGGAGGATGAGAAGGCAAGACAAGCAAAAGCATTTTCAATATTAATAAGCACACTGTGGTCTGGACCTGGAATTTGTAATCTTTTAATAGTAACGATACCATAGGATTCAACAATTAAACATAAGTATTTACCTTATTTCATGTAATCCTTACAATTCTGCAAAGTAGTTATTATTTACTTCACTTTATAGTTGAAATGGTTGAGAGGGAAAACCCAAAGTCACACAGTAAATGGTAGAGCTAGGATTTAACCCCGGGTTTTTTGGGTCTACGAAATGTAACTTTTATGTATTTATATACTTTTTTTGAGATAAGGCCTCACTTTGTGACCTAGGCTAGAGTGCAGTGGTGCAATCATAGCTCACTGCAGCTCCAAACTCCTGGGCTCAAGTGATTTTCCTGCCTCAACCTTCTTAGTAGTAACTGTGACTGTAGGTGCATACTACCACAACTGGCTTAATTTCTTATTCTTAATAAAGACATGGGGTGATCCTCCCACCTTGCCTCACAAAGTGCTGGGATTAATGGCTTGAGCCACCACAGTGGTCTTGAAACCTATACTTTCACTAATTATGTAATCTCCCAGTCAATCTCTCAGAATCTAAGTAATAGCCAATATCAAGTATGTGACTCAGCTAGGTTGCAATATCTGCCTCTGGTATACATGTACATGCTGGCACATATACATGCTTGCACAGAGAATGTTTTCCTATTGCATTTTACCTAGCTTGGGAATGTTTATAAAATATTAATAACAATTATTTTGCTTGTATTATACTGCTTCTCAATGTTTTCGTTCTTTCCATATAAATAAAAAATAACTTAGATTGAGATAGATCAATATATGCATATAAAACTATTAAATGAATTATATTAAAAACCTCAATCAACTCTCTAGAGAAAGATTTTTGTTCATTTAATTATTTCTGTGTTTTGTTTGCTTGCATTTATTATTGGCCTGTGTGTTAACTATTCAAAATTTACAAAATGTTTCTGAGTTTTAGAATTCTGACATTTAATAATTATAAACATGTTTGTAATATTCATATTTTCCACAGTTGAAAATGTTTTCTCAAAGTCCCTCAGTCTTTGTATTTCTGCCTAAAGGAATTATTTTAAATCATTACTTTTAATACAATTATTTACTTATTTTTTATTTCCTTGATAATTTTCTATGCCTTTAAGTGAATTTTCTTATGTTAATGTGTTCCATAAGTCATGACATCTGCATGTAGCAGCAGATTTTTAGGTGGTTATATTACTTTCTTCTTACAATTAAAGAGTTATCTCTTCTCTTTCTAACATTATTTTCATGATAACATGTAGGCTATTGTTTTTTTTTTCCTTAGATTAGTCCTTGAGTGAGTGTTGTTAAGTATTTTCCTTCCTAGATCCCTTTCTTAAGCTGTAGCTGCCAGCTAATAATGATAAATTTGTACTGTTTGGGTTGCATTCACTACCTGTAATCTCACTTAGTTTTTAGCATCCAAAGTTGTCAATGTTATCTAAGAAGATGATGAGTTAATGGAATATTTGCTTCCAATCCATATTTTAAAATAATTTTGAAAATGTCCTTTGAATCCCAGCAGAAAATGTTTTTGTTGTTGTTGTTTGTTTGTTTGTTTGTTTGTTTTGAGATGGAATCTCACTCTGTCACCAGGCTGGAGTGCAGTGGCACAATCTCAGCTGACTGCAACCTCCACTTCCCTGGTTCAAGCGATTTTCCTGCCTCTTCCTCCCCAGTAGCTGGGATTACAGGCAGGCACCACCACACCCAGCTAATTTCTGTATTTTTAGTAGAGAGGGGATTTCACCATGTTGGCCAGGATGGTCTCAATCTCTTGACCTCATGATCCGCCCTCCTTAGCCTCCCAAAGTGCTGGGATTACAGGCATGAGCCACCTCGCCCAGCCCAGAAAATGTTTTTTATCTCCTTCCTCCTCTCCTTCTGTCCCTCTGTCAAACTTCTCTCCATCACGAAGTACTCTTACTGGTTTAACTCCTTTTAGATTTTCAAATTTCACCTCATGTGTTTCATCCTTTATTGAGCATTCCTGACACTCTGCACTATTTTCTTTTTTCTCTGTTGTTAAAGTACCTGCTCTACCACTTGTCACTTTGGGTTTGTTGTTGTTGTTTGAGTGCACATTGATATCTGTTCCATATTGTATTCTTCATGCATGTGCCCCACCCTTTACAGTGTTTGGCATATACTTCGCACTTAATTCATTTAATCAGTTTTACAAAATATTTTTAAATTCGTACTATTTGCCAAGCATTGCCCGAGCCATTCAGGATTCCAACAGTGAATAAACAGACCTTTTTCACTTCATGGGTCACCCTCTGAGTCTACCTTCCTGATTTCTTCTCACCTGTTTGATATCTAAATGTTGGTAGTCCCAAAGACTTCATACTTTTTCTTCTAGCTGTAATCATTACCTTTAAGATGTTGTTCAGTATCCCATTTAGAAAATCAGCTATATACAGATGATCTTCAAATTTATACTTGTAGCTTTGATTCCCAGAATCTTACATTTAACTTTGTGTTCCAATCATCTCTTGAAAGTTCAACAGGCATTTCAGACTTAACATACCCAAAGCCAGATACCCCACACAAACTCACTCTTCTGCTGTCTTTCTCAACTCAGTAAATGTCGAGTCCATTATTTCAGTGGAACAGGTCAATCACCTGAAGCCATCCTTGAGAAAAAGAAGCAGAGAGGAAGATGGGTGATCTCTAGGTAAAAGCTGCATCTTTACTGTGACCTATGTGAGTGAGCAGACCACTCATGCTCTGACCCCATCTCCTGCCACCTTCTCCTCATCCATTCTACTCCAGTCACGCTGGTTCATTTTTTTCCTGCAGCGACATTAATCATGCTCTGACCATAGATCCGTTACTCTTCCTCTTCCTTCTACCTGGAATGCCCTTCCCTCATTCCCCCGCATTAGTCATAATCTCACTTCCTTTGTATTTCTGCTCAAATTTAGAGACATTGCGGTAGGAAGAATTCTAAAGATGTTCCTCCCAAGATTCCTGACTCTTCGTTATTCAGCCACACAGTAGTCTAGTTACTGCTATGATATGAAGGTATTTGCAAATGTAAGCAAGTCGCACTTAAACTATTAACATATCTAAAAGGAAAATCTAAAAGAGTCAAGACAGCAAAGGTGGCAACAGAATTTATGAAGAGGGTTTCTTTGGAAAGAGCTATGCTATGATTCCACCATTCCTATAAGGACGGATGAGGGTGATTATAACTTCAAATTTCAACAGAAATTTTCAACAGAGATTTCAACAGAACCACTCAGAGAGCTTTATGTGTGTCCCCAGACAAGCAGACTGTGGCCTGAATTTCACTAGAAAAATCTAAAAGTCAGAGGTAGGCATGATCTGCTTACGTATTTCGTGTCAAAGCAAAGTTGCTGCTGCTTTGAAATTAAAGGTCTGGGCAAGAAATACAGTAATATTTACTGTGGACCAGATTTGAATGCCACGGGTGAGAACGAATGTACATTCTACCCAAGACGACTCTTGGGAATACAGAGTAAACTGCAGTGGAAACATGGATCATAGATACCCAGGGACAAAGAGGCGGTAGCTGCAGAAAAAATTCACATTTGACAAGACATATGCTTGTATGTTTACTCTTCAGACCCCTGGAAGACCAAAAAAGGGATCTAGGAGTATAAAAATAGATGAAGCCTTTAAAACCTGATAGGCCTATACAGCACACAGTCTTCCTAAGACAGTTATCAATTTGGTAAGAAACTCCCTGTCCACTCTTATGTATCTTTCATTCATCCACATAAAAACTGGAGGTGGTCATAAAAAAGATGGAGGAGGAGAGTTAGAAGCAAAAGCGGAGAAGGATTAAGGAAACATCATTTTCTCCTTACCTGGCTTTGCACCAGCAAAATATCCAGCTGCAGAAAGGAAGAATCACATTTGGAATCGTGATTATTATATAACATTAGACATTTTGCAATGCCAATTATCTTACATGTGCACCTTACAAGGACGATACAACTTTTTGTTACTGAAAGCTGAGATGAACAAATTGTGGGACCTCCTGAGTTTTCTTCCAGAGATAGGAGAAAACCTTTACCAATAAACACATATTTGCAGAGTATAAGAGGGAAAAAAAAGTGTGGTTTTAGATTATATCCTGTAAGCCTTATTTGTTCAATATATGCATATATGTGCATTGTGTGATCAATATACTAGTTAATATAAAACGTGTGTGTGTGCCTGTGGTTGTATACATGTAATGTGAAGCTCAAATGAGGTAGGTGGATTAGAGATAAAGATTGTGAGCTATTGGAATGTTAGCTGAAACAGTGTAATTAAATCAGCACCCGTAAAGAGTTGATGTAGACTAGAAAAAAATCAGCTGAGAAATGAACACTGAGAATGGCAATATTTAAGAACTAAGAAGTAAAAGAATATAGGAAGAAGACTGAAAAAGTGAATACATATGAGAATAGAATGTTGTAAAATGTCTTAAAAATTAAGTATTATCTTCTTATACAATCCCTGGTATAAATTTTTCAACACAATGCGATCTAGCTTTAAACTCTAGAATCCTGGTATTGATTGTCAAACAACATCTAAGTTAAAAAAAAAAAAAAAAGTTACTTTTATTACACTGCAAAATAAAGTATCAGTTTTTTCACACCTTTGTTAGAGTCTCATAACAGAATTAAGATTTTAGCTTAAATATTGAACATCTTTATGATAATTACTTGACTTTTGCAATATAGATAACTTACAAAGGTTTTGCTTAAAAAGATTTTCTTTTATTTTCTGGTATGATATTTCTTATAAGATTTGAGAGTTGGTTACCTCCATTTAGAAAAATTATTACAAAAGTTTGTGAAAATAATCATAATGAATAGAGGAGATCCTTATAGAAACAATAATTTGAGAAGTAACTTTAATGAAGTCAAGGGATGGCAGAAACCTTAAGATGAAACTAGGCATAGTGGCTCATGACTGTAGTCCCAGAACTTTGACGGGACAAGGCAGGCAAATCGCTTGAGGCCAGGAGTTCGAGACCAGCATGGGCAACACAGTGAGACTATCTCTACAAAACACAAAAATAAAAAATAAAAAATTAGCCAGGCGTGGTGGCATGTGCCTATAGTCTTATCCTTGGGAAGCTGAGGTGGGAAGACCACTGAGCCCAGGAGGTTGAGACTGCAGTAAGCCATGATTACACCACTACATCCCAGCCTGGGTGACAGAGTAAGACCCTATCTCAAAAGCAAACACACAAACAAGAAAGAAACCTCAATATGACTGCAGTTAGAGTCATATCTAGCAATCTGAATTCACTCTAAAAGTAATTTTTGTACAACTCTACAGTATGTTGTTTCTGAATTATATAAAAGTTCATTTTAAGTAATATTCAGACTCCTAAAAACTGCTTGTGAATATTTTGTTGTATCAATTTCCCAATAATATCATATTTCAATTGTATAAATTTAAATTTTCCCCTAGTTTTTTCCTTTCTTCTAATTTGATAGAATAGCAGATTTGATTGTATTAGATGGCTATTAGATAATATTTCATATAAAATTTCTTCACCATTATTATAATTATGTGAATTGTATGTTCCTGGAAATTGGACACAGAGTCTTTTAGGGAAAGTAAAGTTTTCATTGATATACTTACGAGGTCACATTGCAATTCAGACACAATATAGACATATTCAGAATAACATAATAGAAGAAATGAATATGGAATTTCATTCCATATTCCATACAGAATTTCATTCCATATTCCACATGGAATATGGCATTTTTGGAAATACAGCAGATAGCATTGCATACTTTAAACATATATCTTATGTACTTTTTGTTCATTTGACATTCTACTGTATTATTTGTAGTATTTGGTTCACTAGTTCTAAAATCTTAAATGTGAAAAAAGTAAAGATCAATAATAAATTATTACTGTTTATGTTTAACTTTCCTTATATAACATTATCTTCATGGTAGTTTAAAGACTGACTATAAAATAAAATGAGATTATTTATAATAATCCATAAATATACTGATTTTGCATGATTTTCTTCAAAATCTTTAGTTTTATGGAATTTATTTTGAGGCAATTTTGACTGAATATTCTTCATTGCAATTTTAACAAGCATGCTAAGAACTACAAAAATATGATCTGTATTTAGGTGAAATATAAGTCCTGAAAATATTACCAGAGATAACAGTGGTTATGGGATAAAGAATTTAAAACAGCTAATATAAATAATTTTATGATGTACCATGTAAACATCCTTGACAGCTTAAATACATTGTTAAGTATTGTTTTTGTCAATATAGTGTGAAAAGAAAGTATACTTAAACTTCCAATAATTGTTTTCACTCTATTTGAGAAAAGCTTATTCCACAATTCACATATCAATATAAAAGAATATTTCTAAACATATGATATGCACAGATATTTAATGACATGACATATTAGAACTCAGAGTTTACCTTTTATATTAAAAATAAATGAAATTCATGTAAGTCTGCATGCTTGGTAAAAAGTCAATTTGATGAAATGTAATAATAATGGTTTGGTGGAAGATGTCTACCTAACTTAGATTCAGGTCACTGGACTGTGTTCTGCCACTACCTTGCTTTGTTTGTTATTAATATACCTAGGCCTTAATGCACACATCTAGATAATGTGGGGATTCTTCAAAATAATCTATTTACCTTGAAATTCAAAGATAGAGCAAGCTTATATTTTTGTTATAGTTTGAATATCTCAATAAATAAAATTGTGTTACAAGAGTCATCAGGATGATGAAGCAATAAATGCTAAGAAGAATGTTAGCTATTAAATGATTGTAGTATTGTAAATTATATGTATACCTTTCAAATATGATTCTTTTGATGCTACAAATATAAAATGAAACAAATTTTGGGAAAAAATTTCTTATTCTGAACTTTTTAGACAATAGCTACTATTTGGTGACTTTGAGAGCTCTTGACTAGTGCTATCATTTCATCACTATATAATATAATACAAATATAACATAATATTATATTTATATAATCTATCACATAGTCACTATGTATAATATATTATATATAGCATTGTATACATTGTATTATATTATAAATATTTATAAGCAAAATCAATAGACATAAAAAGAAAACTGAAGTTCTAACCTGAAATCTCATTCTTGTCACCACAATGAAAATTAGACTTTTAGTTCATTTTCTGGTGTCTAATTTGTCTTATGTAAACATAGTCATTCCAGCCTTTGTGATTAAATATTTCATTATTTTACTCTTAACCAGTCTGTATTTTTATATCTAAAATGGGTCTCTTAGAGGCAGTATAGCATTGACTTTGATATTTTTGTCTGGTCTGACAGTCTCTACCTTTTTATGTAAGGGTTAGACCATATTAATTTAATGATTGTCAATACAGTTGTGTTTAGAACTTTCATCTTGTTATTATTTTATTTTCTTGCTGTTATTTTCTTTTTCTTTTTCTCTCATCTTGCCTTATTTTCAATTAGACCTATCAGTTTTATATCTTTTCATGACTCACATTTCAGCTCCACAATTGGTTTAGATGGGAGGCAAAAAATTACTTCTCAAAGATGTTCATATTCTAATCTCTGGACCTGTTATATTACATGGCAAATGGAACTAAGATTGCAGATGGAATTAAAGTTATGAATCACCTGACTTTTAAATAAGGAGATTATCCTGGATTATCCAGATAGGCCTTATCTAATCATACACGTTCTTAAAAGTGGACATCTTTTCCCACCTGTATTAAAAAAGAAATGAGATGGAAAAGGAAGTGGAAGAAATGGCTTTGAAGATGAGGAAAGAGACCACATACCTAGAAATATGGATGGTGGCTAGGTGGAAATTGTCCTCCAGTGGTAGCCATCAAGGAAATAGGGGCCCCGATACTCTAACTTCAAAGAACTAAATCTTGCTAATAACCCACTGAACAAAGAAACATTTTTTGCCATGGCCCCAAAAAAGGAACTGCAGATACCTTGATTTTAGCGTTTTGAGATCTCTGTTGGACGTTTAGCTTACAGAATTATGAAATAATGAATTAATGTTAAGGTATTAAATTTCATGGTCATCTATTACCGCAACAATAACAAACTAACATAGTTAATTAACTATATTTTACTTTCAGGTTTTTGCCCTAGGGTTTACAATGTACATCATTAACTTATCACAATGTACCTTCAAATACTATTGTAGCACTTCACATATGCTGTAAGAAATTTACCAGAATTCACTTCCCTCCCTACCCCAGCACACAGGCATTTCGTGCTATTAGTTTCATTCATTTTAATTCTACATATGTTGTACACTCCACAGTACTTTGTTATAGTTTTTGCTCTAAACAACTCATTAGCTTTTAAAGTGATTAAAATGACGTGAAAAAAGTTTTCTATGTTTACCTATATATGTAGCATTTCTGGCCCTCTTCATTTCTAGATGTAGATCCAAATTTCCACGTGGTATTATTACATTATCTGTCAAGAAATTATTTTAACAACCCTTGAAATCTTTCAGCTTTACATTGTGTTTAGAAGACCTTTCTTTTAGCTTAATTTTTGAAAGATGATTTTGCCAGGTATAGCTTTTTTCTTTGTTTAAGCACTTTAGAAATATTCCATTGTCTTCTGGGCTTCATAGCCTCTGAAGAGAAGCTTGCTGCCATTCTCATCTTTGTTTCTCTGTATAAAATTTATCCTGTTTTGGTATTTGTTCTGGCTGCTTGTAAAGTTTTTGTTTTTCTTTTTGATGCTGGCTTTCACCAGTTTGTTTATGGTGTGCTTTAGTTTCATTTTCTTTCTTTCTGCTACTTGATGTTAATTGTGTATCTGTGCATTTGTAATAGTTTTCAAATTCAAAAAGTTGTAAGTCATTATTTCTTCATATAATTTTCTGAACCCCCACACTTTGAGTATTCTTCTGGGACCCCAATATCTTATATGTTAAGGCAAGTGACATAGTCCCACAGTTCAATAAGGCTCATGGTTGGTTTTTCTTTTTCATATTCTTTCTCCTATGTGCTTTATTTTGGATAATGTCTTTCACATGTCTTCAGTTTCAAGGATTTTTTTTCTTCTGCAGTGTCCAATGTGCTTTCAATACCATCCAGCATGGGTTTTGTTTCATTTATTGCATGTTTCATTTCTAGACATTCTAGTTAGAATGTTGCATATAGTCTCCAGACAGAAAACCCTAATTGGCAAATCTCTAGCTCATGCTATTCTGCTCAGTTTCTCTGGGCAGTTCCTTCAACCTACAAAACCCTGTAACACATATCTCATCTACTTCTGCACCCTCCAAACTGAGTCTGGCCTTTCAGAATTGGTTGAATCCCAGAGACGTTTTTGTCTTTCATGTGTTTGGCTGTACCCAACTCTCTTTCCCCAGTGCTCTTTTCCTGCCAGCCATAAGATAGATAACAGATACTCATTTTGGAATGAGACGGCCATTTCTCTATGCAGACCCTTGTATACTTTGGATCAAGGGCACACTAGAAATCTCACACCAAGTTTGCTTTATTCATGTAATCCTTGAGCATTTGGCAACTTCTGGTAATAAGAGTAGATTAAACCAATATCTCAAAATATGCTGTTTTAAAAATTTGCTTCAAGATAATAGGGACATAATCTACATTTTTAACCTTACATTTCCAGAACCAAGGTAAATGCTTACACAGTAAATAGGAAATAAGGAATTCATATTTACTGTTTGTTTGAGCAGGATAACTCTGCTTTGATTCTATAAACAATTTTACAAAGAGAATTTAAACAACACCAAAAAAATAAAAATAAACACTGCAATTCTTTCTCTAAACTTTTATGAAAATGCCAGAAATACCTCTTTCACTTACATATTCCCATTTTCTAATATGGTGATTCACAGATAGCATTAAACATCTTCTGAAAAATAATAAAATAAATTCCCAAAAGTTTGTGAAATTGTACATTTTTCAAGCCCCCAAATCTCCAATTTAATTGTTAATCCTAAGTATTTATATTTTTATTTCTATCATTTTTATAACTCAAAGTTTAACAAGAAAAAAACTATCAAAATAGATTTTGTATTACTAGAACATAAAATTAGCTAGAAAATCTGAGAGAATTGCACTCATGAATCTTTAAACTACTCTTCAAACACTGTTGTTGAAGATTACATCCTTTGATACTCTTTTCATAAGTCCCCATGTCTCCAATACATCCTCTCTTCCATGCAAGTAACTGAGTTATTCATTTCCTTTCACTTGTAATGAGTAGGAAAGAGAAAATTAAACAACTAGATGAGCAACATACAAATTAGAGCTCACTGAATCCCTAAAAATAAGAATTGTTAAAAGCAAATTTTTTAAATAGTTCAAAACATTGGCATTGCATCTGATGCTATTTAGGACACTGAGGTTAGTGAGGTCTGCAGCTTACCAGGGGTTACCCATGTGGAATAGTGTGTAGCTTGAATACAAACCCAGTTCCATCATCTCTCTATACCTGCTCTATCCAGTGCACCATCTGGCCTCCCATAACAACACATTTGCATTTGTAAAATTTCCTTGAGGGAAGCAGGAGACCAACTAGCTGTGTAAATTACGTGATGACTATTCTTTCTCTGGTCAACAGGTTTATGTGAAATAGCACAGTGACCAACATATAGGGCATTATTAAAGTTATTACTTATTTTGTGTAAAGTATGCTTTTAAGATATTATTTTCAGTTCTGTGAGTAAATATATATTTTATTTTTTGTTTATAGGATATTTTAAAATACTATTTACATATATCTAATGGGATGTTTATCCTGATATACTGTTTATTTAAAGACATTTGATCAGTAAAGTAATATAAATAATATATAATTATAATGGTAACTGCCATTGAATGAATGACTAATTAGTACAAGATGCTTTCTGGTTAATTAATTCTCATAACTATCCTGAAATGTAGAAACTACTGTATCCACTTTAATTTGAAACAAATTCCTCATGATGAATTTAATGCTGTACTTCTCTGACTATTCATTAGATATCCTACACTAGCTACCTGCTATGTTGACTTATTTTGCTTTCTGCTAATGGTGTCTTTCATATTTAACTAATCATTTTCCCGCTTTGCTTTTAGGATTTGATACCAGTATCTTGCCAATTTGCAAGGACTCACTTGGTTGGATGTTTAACAGACTTGATACAAACTATGACCTTCTATTGGACCAGTCAGAGCTCAGAAGCATTTACCTTGATAAGAATGAACAGTGTACCAAGGCATTCTTCAATTCTTGTGACACATACAAGGACAGTTTAATATCTAACAATGAATGGTGCTACTGCTTCCAGAGACAGCAAGGTAAAAGATGAGACCCCTACAGATGCAAATAGTTGACCTGCATGTCAAATTTTACTTATTTTTTATGATAATAAAACAGTACACTATGCTCATTCATTTTATATACGTTTTTGTAATTCAAGTGTTTAATAAAAGAGCCAATAAGCAGCTTGTTGAGCAAACAACTCTGCCAGAGATGCAACACATGCTAAATAAGATGAAAAATAGTAATTAATATTTTATATTAATGCACTGCATTATAGTTTCCATTATGAGCCACCAAGAAGCACATGGAGATATAAGAACATAGATATTAAAAGTAATCATTAAAATTAATTTGCTATCTGCTTTGCCCACAATGTAAAATAATGAGTTTTTTATCACTATACTGTGGAGTTTTAATGTTCTATTTTGTGATCGTATTAAATGAATTGAGTGAACCAGAGCATTCACAATAAAGTTATTTTTACTCCTGTGATTTTAAAATGATTTAGTCTTTCAAACTTTTCAAAATAGCTTAGCTTTTATAAAATTCACTAGCAGAAAAAGCATCTCTTAATACTAAGCAGGAGGTCAGGCAAGTGAAAAGTTAGAATGATACCAATTCTTTCTGCATCTTTGTATATTAGGAAATGTAAACATAATGTAAAATTGGAATCACGCTCACGGAATCAATTGATAGTTTATATTAAATATGTATAGGGGAAAAAACAAGAAACTCACATTATTATAAAGTTTTGAGAAACTAAAGAAAAAATGGTAAGTGTAATATTGATGTTAATTTAGGAAAATACCCTGGGAATTAATGTGGTAAATCCTGCCTTGTCAATGCTTTTTAAATTCTTGACACCTAAGAGAAACAACAAGATACTTTACTATATCAATGATTCTTAGTCTTCAATATGGAAAACCAGCACATTATATGGGATATTTTATTATCTCAATTACTTTTCCATATTTAGTAATAGTTCAGTAATTGGGGGTGAAATGAATATGCATAAATTGATTAGTGGTAAGTCAACAGAAGCTTTAGTTGAGTACAGTAACTTAACTGTTTATGAACCACTCTAAAAAAAAGTTTAAAAAATACATTTACTGTATTAAAATATGTATTACACACACAAACACACATTGTTGGCTATATTACATATGTGCTTTCAAGTTAAATACTCTTAAAAGCCTACATCCTAGTATTAATGATAAGTGTGCATTTAAATAATTTAAATAATAAAAAGTAGTAAATCCAGCTAAACTGCCAGAAAAATACATGTAGTCATGTACTATTTTCTTATGATGACAAATGTTATTTTAGTTTTTTATTTTTATTTTTTGGTGTTATAATAGCATATTTTTGGTGTCTATACACAAACATTTAAAATATTCTGAATAACGCTGAATGCTTCGTCTACAGAAACAGAAAAATACTTTTATCTGAGAATATTCTTGGGGTTTGTAGCAATATTTGTAGGATTGATTAAAGGTACCCATAGCAAAGTTTTACTTTAGTATGTTTCATTTAAAGAGCACCATTCTCCGAAAGTGTTTTGTATAGCCATAAGAAGATTTACACTCTGATTCATTTAGTATGTAGCAGAAATAGTTTAATAAATGGTACCTAAGCTAGTAAAAGAGCTTATACAACTTCTCTAACACTTAGAATGGTTTGGGTAAACTCTTAGCCAACATTTCATTACTTTAATTGCAAGAAGTTACAAAAGTTCTCAGGGTAACTGAGAAGGCGTGCTAGTGATATGATACAACTTTGTTTTTATGTATTCTTTTAGTTCAATAAGTAATTTTATTAAAAAGTAACTATTAATTTATATGGTGATTTTTTCAAAAAGTCTTTACTATTGTGAATAGTGCTGTAATAAACATACGTGTGCATGTATCTTTATAGCAGCATGATTTATAATCCTTTGTGTATATCCCCAGTAATGGGATGGCTGGGTCAAATGGTATTTCTAGTTCTAGATCCTTGAGGAATTGCCACACTGTCTTCCACAATGGTTGAACTAGTTTACAGTCCCACTAAGAATGTAAAAGTGTTCCTATTTCTCCACATCATCTCCAGCACTTGTTTCCTGATTTTTTAATGATCACTATTCTAACTGGTGTGAGATGGTATCTCATTGTGGTTTTGATTTGCATTTCTCTGATGGAGAGTGATGATGAGCATTTTTTCATGTGTCTGTTGGCTGCATAAATGTCTTCTTTGGAGAAGTGTCTGTTCATATCCTTCACCCACTTTTTGATGGGGTTGTTTGATTTTTTCTTGTAAATTTCTTTAAGTTCTTTGTGGATTTGGATGTTAGCCCTTTGTCAGATGGGTAGATTGTAAAAATGTTCTCCCATTCTGTAGGTTGCCTGTTCACTCTGATGGTAGTTTCTTTTGCTGTGAAGAAGTTCTGTAGTTTAATTAGATCCCATTTGTCAATTCTGGCTTTTGTTGCCATTGCTTTTAGTGTTTTAGTCATGAAGTCCTTGCCCATGCATATGTCCTGACTGGTATTGCCTAGGTTTTCTTCTAGGGTTTTTATGGTTTTAAGTATTTAATCCACCTTGAATTAATTTTTGTATAAGGAGTAAGGAAGGGATCCAATTTCAGCTTTCTACATATGGCTAGACAGTTTTCCCAGCACCAGTTATTAAATAGGGAATCCTTTCCCTATTTCTTGTTTTTTTTTTTTCAGGTTTGTCAAAGATCAGATGGTTGTAGATGTGTGGTATTATTTCTGAGGGCTCTGTTCTGTTCCATTGGTCTGTATCTCTGTTTTAATACCATTACCATGCTGTTTTGGTTACTGTAGTCTTGTAGAATAGTTTGAAGTCAGGTAGCATGATGCCTCCAGCTTTGTTCTGTTGGCTTAGGATTGCCTTGGCAATGTGGGCTCTTTTTTGGTTTCATATGAGTTTTAAAGTAGTATTGTTCCAATTCTGTGAAGAAAGTCATTGGTAGCTTGATGGGAATGACATTGAATCTATAAATTACCTTGGGCAGTATGGCCATTTTCACAATATTGATTCTTCCTATCCATGAGTGTGGAATGTTCTTCCATTTGTTTGTGTCCTCTTTTATTTCATTGAGCAATGGTTTGTAGTGCTCCTTGAAGAGGTCCTTCACAGCCCTTGTAAGTTGGATTCCTAGGTATTTTATTCTCTTTGCAACAATTGTGAGTGGGAGTTCACTCATGATTTGACTCTTTGTTTGTCTGTTATTGGTGTATAAGAATGCCTGTGGTTTTTCCACATTGATTTTGTATCCTGAGACTGCTGAAGTTGCTTATCAGCTTAAGGGGATTTTGGGCTGAGATGATTGGGTTTTCTAAAAATACAATCATGTCATCTGCAAACAGAGATAATTCGACTTCCTTTTTTCCTAACTGAATACCCTTTATTTCTTTCTCCTGCCTGATTGCCCTGGCCAGAACTTCCAATATTATGTTGAATAGGAGTGGTGAGAGAGGGCATCCTTATCTTATGCCAGTTTTCAAAGGGAATACTTCCAGTTTTTGCCCATTCAGTATGATATTGGCTGTGGGTTTGTCATAAATAGCTCTTATTATTTTGAGATTTGTCCCATCAATAGCTAGTTTATTGAGAGTTTTTAACATGAAGCGCTGTTGAATTTTGTCAAAGGCCTTTTCTGCATCTATTGAGATAATCATGTGTTTTTTTTTTGTCTTTGGTTCTGTTTATGTGATGGATTACATTTATTGATTTGCATATGTTGAACCAGCCTTGCATCCCAGGGATGAAACCGACTTGATCTTGGTGGATAAGCTTTTTGATATGCTGCTGGATTCAGTTTGCCAGTGTTTTATTGAGGATTTTTGCATCGATGTTCATCAGGTATATTGGTCTAAAATTCTCTTTTTTTGTTGTGTCTCTGCCAGGCTTTGGTGTCAGGATGATGCTGGCCTGAAAAAATGAATTAGGGAGGATTCCGTCTTTTTCTATTGATTGGAATAGTTTTAGAAGGAATGGTACCAGCTCCTCTTTGTTCCTCTGGTAGAATTTGGCTGTGAATCCATCTGGTCCTATACTTTTTTTTGGTTGTTAGGCTATTAATTATTGCCTCAATTTCAGAGCCTGTTATTGGTCTATTCAGGGATTCAACTTCTTCCTGATTTAGTCTTGGGAGGGTGTATGTGTCCAGGAATTTATCCATTTCTTCTAGATTTTCTTTTTTCGTTTTTCTTTTCTTTTTTTTTTTTTTTTTTTTTTTTTTTTTTTTTTTTTTTTTTTGAGATGAAGTCTTGCTCTGTCGCCCAGTCTGGAGTGCAGTGACGCAATCTCGGCTCACTGCAAGCTCCACCTCCCAGGTTCACGCCAATCTTCTGCTTCAGCCTCCAGACTAGCTGGGACTACAGTCGCCCACCACTGTGCCGGACCAATTTTTTCCATTTTTAGTAGAGACCGGGTTTTATCGTGTTAGTCAGGATGGTCTCGATCTCCTGACCTCGAGATCCACCTGCCTTGGCCTCCCAAAGTGCTGGGATTACAGGCGTAAGCCACCGTGCCCAGCCTAGATTTTCTATTTTATTTGCGTAGAGGTGTTTATAGTATTCTCTGATGGTAGTTTGTATTTCTGTGGAATTGGTGGTGATAGCCCCTTTATCATTTTTTATTGCTTCTATTTGATTCTTCCCTTTTTTCTTCTTTATTAGTCTTGCTAGCAGTCTATTTTGTTGATCTTTTCAAAAAGCCAGCTCCTGGATTCACTGATTTTTTAAAGGATTTTTTGTGTCTCTATCTCCTTCAGTTCTGCTCTGATCTTAGTTATTTCTTGCCTTCTGTTAGCTTTTGAATGTGTTTGCTCTTGCTTCTCGAGTTCTTTTAATTGTGATGTTGGGGTGTCAATTTTAGATCTTTCCTGCTTTCTCTTGTGGGCATTTAGTGCTATAAATTTCTCTCTACACACTGCTTTGAATGTCTTCCAGAGATTCTGGTACGTTGTGTCTTTGTTCTCATTGGTTTCAAAGAACATCTTTATTTCTGCCTTCATTTCGTTATGTACCCACTAGTCATTCAGGAGCAGGTTGTTCAGTTTCCATGTAGTTGTGCAGTTTTGAGTGAGTTTCTTAATCCTGAGTTCTAATTTGATTGCACTGTGGTCTGAGAGACATTTTGTTATGATCTATGTTCTTTTACATTCACTGAGGAGTGCTTTACTTCCAAATATGTGGTCAATTTCAGAATAAGTGTGATGTGGTGCTGAGGAGAATGTATATTCTGTTGATTTGGGGTGGAGAGTTCTGTAGATGTCTATTAGGTCCACTTGGTGAAGAGCTGAGTTCAAGTCCTGGATATCCTTGTTAAGTTTCTGTGTCATTGATGTGTCTATTGTTGACAGTGATGTGTTAAAGTCTCCCATTATTATTGTATGCGAGTCTAAGTCTCTTTGTAGGTCTCTAAGACTTGCTTTATGAATCTGGGTGCTCCTGTATTGGGTGCATATATACTTAGGATAGTTAGCTCTTCTCGTTGAATTGATCCCTTTTACCATTATGTGATGGCCTTCTTTGTCTCTTTTGATCTTTGTTGGTTTAAAGTCTGTTTTATCAGAGACTAGGATTGCAACCCCTGCTTTTTTGTTTTGTTTTGTTTTGTTTTCCATTTGCTTAGTAGGTCTGCCTTCATCCCTTTATTTTGAGCCTATATGTGTCTCTGCACAAGAGATGGGTCTCCTGAATACAGCACACTGATGGGTCTTTACTGTTTATCCAATTTGCCAGTCTGTGTCTTTTAATTGGACCATTTAGCCAATTTATATTTAAGGTTAATATTGTTATGTGTGAATTTGAAACTTTCATTATGTTAGCTGGTTATTTTGCCCATTAGTTGGTGCAGTTTCTTCCTAGCATTGATGGTCTTTAAAATTTGGCATGTTTTTGCAGTGGCTGGTACTGGTTTTTCCTTTCCATGTTTAGTGCTTCCTTCAGGAACTCTTGTAAGTCAGGCCTGGTGGTGACAAAATCTCTCAGCATTTGCTTATCTGTAAAGGCTTTTATTTCTCCTTCAGTTATGAAGCTTAGTTTGGCTGGAAATGAAATTCTGGTTTGAAAATTCTTTTCTTTAAGAATGGTGAATACTGGCCCCCACTCTCTTCTGGCTTGTAGAGTTTCTGCCAAGAGATCTGCTGTTAGTCTGATGGGCTTCCCTTTGTGGGTAACCCGACCTTCTCTCTGGCTGCCCTTAACATGTTTTCCTTTATTTTATCCTTGGCGAATCTGACAATTATGTGTCTTGGGGTTGCTCTTCTTGAGGAGTATCTTTGTGGCATTCTCTGTATTTCCTGAATTTGAATGTTGGCCTACCTTGCTAGATTGGGGAAGTTCTCCTGGATAACATCCTGAAGAGTGTTTTCCAACTTGGTTCCATTCTCCCCATCACTTTCAGTACACCAATCAAACGTAGATTTGATCTTTTCACATAGTCCCATATATCTTGGAGGCTTTGTTCATTTCTTTTTACTCTTTTTCTCTAAACTTCTTTTCTCACTTCATTTCATTTATTTGATCTTTAATCACTGATACCCTTTCTTCCACTTGATCGAATCAGCTACTAAACCTTGTGCATGCATCGCGTAGTTCTTGTGCCATGGTTTTCAGCTCCATCAGGTCATTTTAAGGTTTCCTCTACACTGTTTATTCTAGTAAGCCATTCGTCCAACCTTTTCTCAATTTTTTTAGCTTCCTTGCGGTGGGTTCAAACATTCTCCTTTAGCTCAGAGGAATTTGTTATTACCGATCTTCAGAAGCCTACTTCTGTCAACTCGTCCAAGTCATTCTCCATCCAGCTTTGTTCTGTTGCTGGCGAACTGAGAGAGATCCTTTGGAGGAGAAGAGGCGCTCTGGTTTTTAGAATTTTCAGACTTTCTGCTCTGGTTTCTCCCCATCTTTGTGGTTTTATCTGCCTTTGTTCTTTGATGATGGTGACCTACAGATCAGGGTTTGGTGTGAATGTCCTTTTTGTTGATGTTACTGCTATTCTTTTCTGTTTGTTGGTTTTCCTTCTAACAGTCAGGACCCTCAGCTACAGGTCTGCTGGTGTTTGCTGGAGGTTCACCCCAGACTCTGTTTGCCTGGGTATCATCAGTGGAGACTGCAGAACAGCAAATGTTGCTGCCTGATCCTTCCTATGGAAGCTTCACCTCAGAGGGGCACCTGGCTGTATGAGGTGTCAGTCAGCCCCTACTGGGAGGTGTCTCCCAGTTAGACTACTCGGGGGTCAGGGACCCACTTGAGGAGGCAGTCTCTTTGTTTTCAGATCTCAAACTCCGTGCTGGGAGAACCACTGCTCTCTTCAAAGCTGTCAAAAAGGGACGTTTAAGTCTGCAGAAGTTTCTGCTATGTTTTGTTCAGCTATGCCCCACCCCCAGAGATGGAATCTACAGAGGCAGGCAGGCCTTGTTGAGCTGCAGTTGGCTCCACCCAGTTCAAGCTTCCTGGCCACTTTGTTTACCTAGTCAAGCCTCAGCAATGGTGGACACCCCTCCCCAAGCCTCTCTGCTGCCTCACAGTTCAATCTTGGACTGCTGTGCTAGCAGTGAGCAAGGCTCCTTCAACATGGGACCCGCCAAACCAGGTGCAGGATATAATCTCCTGGTGTGCCATTTGCTAAGACCATTGGAAAAGCACATTATCAGGGTGGGAGTGTCCCAATATTCCAGGTACTGTCTGTCATGACTTCCCTTGTCTAGGAAAGGGAATTCTCTGACTCCTTGTGCTTCCTGGTGAGGTGATGCCCTGCCCTGCTTTGGCTCACACTCTGTGGGCAGCACCCACTTTCTGACCAGTCCCAATGAGATGAATGCCGTACCTCAGTTGGGAATGCAGAAATCACCTGCCTTCTGCGTCGCTCACGCTGGGAGCTGTAGACTGGAGCTGTTCCTATTCGGCCATCTTGGAATGATTCTCTTTCTTTCCATTTTAGATTCTGTAAGATGAAATTTTTTTAGATTTTGCAAGATTAAATTCACATATTAAACTACAAAATATATGTTAAGCACCTATCTCATTCTTTATTCCACTTTTTTACATAAAATTTAATAATTGAATATTTTGAATTCAATGTATTATATACTTTTAAAATCATTTAAATTAATTATACTTTGCCTTTTTACTAAAAAGTTGTACCACAGGACAATAAGAAATAGTATATTATTTTGCAGTTTTAATATTTTATAATGCCACTTTTATATAGCAAGCATTAACAGCAAGTTTTTAGACTATGAATACAAAATGCATTAAACTGCTTTCAGATAAGACTATATATTTTACATATTATGTATGTATATAATTATATGCAGTTATCTCTTGATATCCAAGGGGTATCGATGTCAGGACAATTTGTGAACACTAAAATCAAGTCACTCAAATCCCTTCTATAAAATGGCAAAGTATTGACATATAACCTACACACGTCCTCTTATATACTTTAAATCATCTCTATATTTTTTATTTTTTGAAAATTTCTGATTAGCGGTTGGTTGAATCTATAAGTGCAGAACTCACAGATATGAAGGGCCAATAGTAAATATAAGAGTAACAATATAAGACAAACTATATTGTGACTATTTAGAATTTTACATTTCTCTACAAATGTCCTCCTTCAAGTGGTTAAGTTTGAAAATAGGCAAAGATTATTTCCAAATAGGTTTAAATGTTTTCAGCTTATTTTTAAATAATGCCTTATCAGAAATAATTTTATATTATATCCTGTTCCTAAATTGCATATATGGATGAAACTAAAAAGACCAATATCTCTTAACATTATACAATATTAAAATTTGTAATAAGATCTTTAACATAGCTGGAAAGAAGCGTTAACTTTTTCATACGTTACTTTTGTAACACAAAGTTATTTGTTTATATCATAGAAACTTTTAAATGAGGGGAAAACATAATCAGTTAATTGCTTCAGTAGCAGTCAATTAGTTGAATTCACATTCTGACTTGTTTGACCTTTTAAAAGTAATTAAGTATTTTTCATCATATAAGTATCTTTTATACTTTTAAAAAATCTGATCCAGGCACTCTGAGGAAAACCAACGTGTTATATATTGACAATTAGGAAAGCAGCATGAGTGCTCTCTCTATATATACAGATAGATATTAGATAGATAGATAGATAGAGAGAGAGAGAGAGAGAGAATAGATAGATGATTGATAGATGATAGATAGACACATGTATGTACCTATATGAATATATCTTTATAAGTAAACCAATTAATATGTAATACATATCTTCTGAAGGCACGCAAAGACCAAGCGAAGTTTGATAACATAGAAATTACACTTTCTTTGTTTAACTACAATCCTCTAAGTAACATTTTTAATGTCATTGCAGACCCACCTTGCCAGACGGAGCTCAGCAATATTCAGAAGCGGCAAGGGGTAAAGAAGCTCCTAGGTGAGTAATAGATCATTCTTCTGAAAGCTTTATTGCTTACATAAATAACCCCAGGGAAACAGCAACATAAAATCAATATTAATCCAACAAAGATAGACTGCACTAAATTTCAGCAACAAAATTTATGAACTTTTTGAAAGCCATTAAACTTACTTTTATTACCTTACCTATTGAAAGATATTATGTCTGTTTTATTACCCTAATATAATGTTCATTTTGAAAGTTATTAAGTAAAAAGAGAGATTTAAGCAATGCTAAAGTTAAAACATCAGCAGAAAATTCAGTTCTAATTCTATGGTTAAGATTTAAGAATTGATGGCAAATATATATATATGTATGTGTGCTATTTAAAGCAAGTAGTTTTATAAATTGGGTGAAAAGGTGCTCTGAGTACCTCAGGGAAATTTGAACAGACTTGTTAGTATTTTTCATTAGTATTTTTTACTACCCTACTTTTAATAAATAAATGTATAAGTAGATAGATAGATATTTCAGATTTTATTCAAAGCTTTGAAATATTTAAATGTTTGGATATAAACAGATTATTAAACTATTACATATGAGTGGTTTATTCATATAACCATACAATTTTTAAATAAACTATTTTTGGAATAGTCTTAAATTTATAAAAATGGTGACAAAGGTACATAGCTTCCAAACATTCTTCACCCAGCTTCCTCTAAATATAACATCTTGCATGTGCCAAATAATGATGGAACATTTGTAAAAATCTAAGAAATTAGCATTGCTATAGCCCTATTAAGTAAGCTTCAGAGTTTATTTGGATATCACCAGTTTTGCCACTGTTCTTCTTTTTCTATTTTGGAATCCAAAGTGTGACACCACATATGCAATATTTATTTTCACATATATTAACATACTTGTGTATTTAGTGGCACATAACTCTAATGTCTCTGGATCTGATTAATCTGTTTTATATTTTGACTTACCATCTTTGTAATTACAATATATTATGTTTAAATAACAGGATTTTTCACATTACTTGCAAATTCTTGTTTCAGTGGCCATTGTACAGAATTAAAAAATTAGTGTTTTGTAATAAAACATTTTTAGGTGTGAAAATTACTAATGATAAATGCTACAATGTGTCATGTTTCTTTTAACCCTGTTACAAGATGCAGGAGATATCACAGCTCACAAATGAAAATAATACATTCTGGCTGGGCACAGTGGCTCACGCCTGTAATCCCAACACTTTGGGAGGCCAGGGTAGGCACATCACCTGAGTTCAGGAGTTTGAGACCACCCTGGCCAATATGGCAAAACCCCACCTCTACTGAAAATACAAAAATTAGCCTGGCATGGTGGTATGTGCCTGTAATCACAGCTACTCTGGAGTCTGAAGCAGGAGAATCGCTTGAACCAGGGAGGAAGATGTTGCAGTGAGCCAAGATGGTGCCATTGTACTCCAGCCTGGGTAACAGAGCAAGATTCCATCTCAAAAAAATAATAATAATAACAATACGTTCTTATATAGGTTTGTCTTGGCAAATCAAAGTTTAGCCGTGTACTATAAAGAAAGCCATTGAAATTCAACTGAAAAGTATTTTCTACTTAAGGTCTATTAGTAACAAAAATCTGTTAGAATACAGGTTTTTATTATTTGAAGGTATAAAAAAATACTTTGTGCCCATTTGGGAAGAGTTACCTTCATTATTCTTTCATAATATAAATGAAAATTTTTATAGAGAACACTAAAGGCTTTAAGCATTTCTTCTAATTTGGGTGGGGTATTATATGCGTCTGAAATTGATCACTTGTTATATACGAGTATGGTGCCACACGTCCTGATTTAGAGATTCAGTCTTTGAAAGGAAAAGAGAGTACTCTTAAGAATTATGCTAAAACTGCGGACATCAACCAACTTTACTGGCATAACGTATCAACTATGGTCACATTAACTATACATCATAACATGTATATGTCAAGTATGTCAAATCATGGTAGTTGTAAAAGCTGTAGATGTAACAACGTTGAATTTTTTTCCTTATTTTTTTTCTGGCCTTGAATGCATAGAAAGTGTTCTGTAGTTAATGATATTTTGTATATCTCATTGAAAGATTAGCAGTTCAGCTATTTGAATAAATATAGTTTTGTTAACTGTTAATAATTTGCATATAACAATTTTCAAACTTTTTGAGATAGTGAAATTTTGATGCCATATGGTTACAAGACTAAGTAAATTTTGTCTTTTATCCACTTATTTATTTATTTATTTATTTATTTTAATTCACCAATAACTATCATGCTTCTGGTCACAGAAGAAAAAATAGTCAGAAAATAAAATAAAATATTATTATCTCCTAGAACTTAAATTCTGTTTGGAGTACTTATAAAGAACATGATTTCACTTTTAAATTACTAATTAAGCATTTATCATGAGCATTGTGCCATGGAGTATGTTAGATTTTATAGATATAAAAATCAGTCTCTGGTCAGAAACAATGGCTCATGCCTGTAATCCCAGTATTTTGGGAGGTTGAGGTGGAAGGATTACTTGAAGTCAGGAGTTTGAGGTCAGTCTTGACAACATGGCGAAACCCCATCTCTATTTAAAAACACAAAAATTAGCCCGGTGTGGTGGTGCAAGCCTGTAATCTCAGCCACTCAGGAGTCTGAAGTAGGAGAATCACTTGAACCTGGGAGGCAGAGGTTGCAGTGAGCCAAGATCGTGCCACTGTGCTCCAGCCTGGGCAATGGAGCAAGACTCTGTCTCAATAAAGAAATAAATAAATTTGTCTATCTGTTCTACTATTCCCAATAGACTGTGTTCCCTCTAGACCATGGGTTTGAAATGTTGTTCCTACAACAATGAAAATGAAGAGAACCTAAATATTTCTAACTATAGATGATATCACAATATAGTGGTGAAAGTACGCAGGGACAGTCAACACACACACACACACACACACACACACACATACACAGAGAACGGAAGAAGTAATCAGGAATCTTTCACTTGAAAAGAAGACTTTAGATTGTGGGTCACATTTAAGTCACATCTTAAAATGGAAGAGAGAAGAGAGAGATTCTAGTTGTCATAAACAATGTGTAAAGAGACAAAACAACATTGAATTTGGGAAAAACAGAGAGCTTGATTTGGAAAGAGCTTGGAATATAGGAATGAACATTTGGGGAAATGAAAGTAGAAAGTTTCCAGTGATGGAGGCAGATGGTGACAGGTCTTCTGCCATGCTAAGTGGTCTGGGTGATTTAATATAAGCATGGCACTAATCAGATGTTAATTCTGTATTGTACCTCTGAAACACTACCCTTTGCACAGTGAGAACTAATGAAATAGTAATTTGCTTAACAAAGGAAATGAATCCTTGAACTATAAGCAGTTCACTGTGGCAATGGCCAGCTCCATGACAGAAAAGACTTCCTTGATTTCGTCTAAGGCATCACTGGTATCTATCCTGGAATACAGTGGATACTTCATATGTGTATGTCTTTAATGCATTAATGCATAATTTGGTGCCTATCAAAAAGGATGACAGCTTATTCATAAACTACATGTGTGTGTTTGTATGCCTGTGGCTTGTTTCAACAGGACAGTATATCCCCCTGTGTGATGAAGATGGTTACTACAAGCCAACACAATGCCATGGCAGTGTTGGACAGTGCTGGTGTGTTGACAGATATGGAAATGAAGTCATGGGATCCAGAATAAATGGTGTTGCAGATTGTGGTAAGGAGAAGGGTTACTTATTTCATAATTTCCCAAGCACAGAATTAAGTGCTTTAGAGCCTCATTCATTTGTTCAAGCATTTAATCAGGACTTACTCTATGCAAAGACTATAGAATATATAGGGTGGAGGAAGTGACAAAAAAACTTACTCCTAGTATGTTAAAAACTTGGATAGATAATAAGTGGTCATTGCATAATTTAGATTTTCTAGAGAGATTAATTAAAAGCTGGGTTCCTTTCCTACTTCAAATTCAGAAAGTGGTTGAGGTACTTCTTTTCCTCTCAGCGGAAGCAGACCTTTTCATTCATCCTACTGCAAGTCAATAAACTCTATTTATCATGTCTTCAGATGACACCCTTTTGTCTGTATACCTCTGGAGATGGTGACTTAGGGAATATGTGGGTTCACCAGCCAAAGAAATACAAATCTTCTTAAAGTAAAAGTTCATAAATTACAGCTATATGAGCATGTTTCCCTGTGCTTGAGTGAGGAAAATGTAATTTGATTGTTTAAAGGGAATTATAGTTAATATTCAAATTCTTTTTTATGCATTTTTTATGTATTTATTTATTTATTTTTATTTATTTATTTTTTTTTGAGACAGAGTCTCCCTCTGCTGCCCAGGCTGGAGTGCAGTGGCCAGATCTCAGCTCACTGTAAGCTCTGCCTCCCAGGTTTAGGCCATTCTCCTGCCTCAGCCTCCCGAGTAGCTGGGACTACAGGCGCCCGCCACCACGTCCAGCTAGTTTTTTTTTGTATTTTTTAGTAGAGATGGAGTTTCACCGTGTTAGCCAGGATGGTCTCGGTCTCCTGACCTCGTGAACCTCCCGTCTCGGCCTCCCAAAGTGCTGGGATTACAGGCTTGAGCCACCACGCCCGACCTTTGTATATATTTAAAATAGAATGTAACAATTAGTCGAACATAACATACATGCATTTTAAAATTTCCATTGTAGTACCATTTGTACTTCATAAAACATTTTTCTAGAATGCAAATGTCAATTTTGTTTGTATTATAGACAGTTTTCATGACAAAAGCCACTTCATTGTACACACACACACACACACACACACACATATGCACCAGGAATTAATTCATTGTGTTTCAATTAATATAAATAATCAAAAATGAAAATAAAGTACTTTTTAGTCTTGCATTTTAGAAAATATTTAGATGTATTCTTCAAGCAAATTTTAGACTAATAAACTAAGACTGTTAAGAAAAAAGATAAACAATAAAAGTAGTCTCATTTAATCTTTAAATTCCTGCTCTGAATCCATTTGTTCATAACATTTTTAATAGCTTAGTTTTGTTTGCTGACCTGGCCAATGCAATTAGATTTAAGTAGGAAGAAAGAGGATTCAGTAGCTATCTTACATAAATTTTACATAGAGGGAACACATCTTTGTAATATGTACTGTAAAGTAGTTGCATTATAAATTACTTCAGTTGTCATTGATAACAATGATGGATACATAAGTTTTTTATGTTGTAAGTAAAAATTATATGGAGATGAGTTCCTTAAGTGAACAAGAACATTGTTTTTGGAACGTGGACATCTGAGTTTTCTTAACATTTTATAACTAATACAGCAGATGAAGTTGGAGAATGAAACAATATTTTCTTCAGTTAAGATGGGAATTTTAGTGTGTTGTCTCGTGAGATCAACCAATTTATAAACCTTGAAGTACATCAATTGGATTTGTTATAATTAGATACAAAAGAATTATAAGAATAAAATATTAGAAAGAGTAGAAAATAAATCCACACCAGCACTGGAGGAGTTGAAAAGTCAATACGCGGTGAGTGCTAAGATGTATGTGCATTATTGCCTCCACAAATATTAATAGTTATTTTTAAAATATTTTGTAAAATGTTAGTTTTCTGTTGCTGTAGTAACAAATTCCCACTTAGTGGCTTAAAACAACAAACGTTTATCCTACAGTTCCGTACCTCAGAAGTTCAACACAGGTCTCACTAAGCTCAACATCAAGATGTCAGCAGGAGGGTGCTCCTCTCTGGAGGCTTTAGGGGAAAATCTATTTCCTTGCCCTTTTCACCTCTTAGAGGCAGCTTGCATCCGTTGGTTCATGGACTCTTTCCTCTAATCTTAAGCTGACAACATTGTGTCTCTGATCATTCCTCTGTAGTCCTAGCTCCTTCCCACTCTATCTGGAAAACATTTTCTTATTTTAAGAACCTAAGTGACAATTTGGATCCACCTGGATAATTCAGGATAATCTCTCCAATTCAAATTCCTTTACTTAGCCGTATTTGCAAAGTCACTCTTTCATGTAAGGTAACATATTTATAGGTTCTGGAGATTAGGAAATGGACATATTTGGTGGGGCACTTTTTCTGTCACACTTGTAGAAGAAATTTTAAATTAAAATGCACAGTCTGACATGAACTTCTATAAAAACTGGGCTGAGATCAATCTTGCATAACACATCTCGATAATGATTCTGCTTTTAGCACATACATTTTAACAAATGATAGATTTTTAACATGTGATAATTTTCCAGAAAAAGGATCTTTCCTTATCTTTGATAAATAAGATAGAAAAGCAATTACTTTTTAAAAAATATTCTTAATTTTCATAAGGATTTTGTCTTTCAGTAGTTAACACTATTCAGTCAAATAAAGGTAATGTTTATGTTCACTTTTTTTAAGCTATAGATTTTGAGATCTCTGGAGATTTTGCTAGTGGAGATTTCCATGAATGGACTGATGATGAGGATGATGAAGATGATATTATGAATGATGAAGATGAAATTGAAGATGATGATGAAGATGAAGGGGATGATGATGATGGTGGTGATGATCATGATGGATACATTTGATTGATGACAGTTGAAATCAATAAATTCTACATTTCTAATATTTACAAAAATGATAGCCTATTTAAAATTATCTTCTTCCCCAATAACAAAATGATTCTAAACCTCACATATATTTTGTATAATTATTTGAAAAATTGCAGCTAAAGTTATAGAACTTTCTGTTTAAATAAGAATGATTTGCTTTGAGTTTTTATATTCTTTACACAACAAGAAAATACATATGCAGTCTAGTCAGAGAAAATAAAGTTTTGAAGTGCTACTATAATAAATTTTTCATGAGAACAAACTTCATAAATCTTCCATAAGCAAAATGACAGCCAGTGCTTGGGATCGTACATGTTAATTTTTTGAAAGATAATTCTAAGTGAAATTTAAAATGAATAAATTATTAATGACCTGGGTACTGAGGATTTAAGAAAAATATGCATGCTTTAATTGCATTTCCAAAGTAGCATCTTGCTAGACCTAGATGAGTCAGGATAACAGAGAGACACCACATGGCAAGAAAAACAAAGTGACAACTGTAGAGTCCTCCATTGTGTTTACATTAATAGTAATGTTTTTAACTATGAAGTTATTCTGGATCTCATAGTACATTTTACAAAATGGCAAGTATGGAAAACCATGGATTCTGAAAGTTAAAAATTTAGTTGTTCTTTCCAATGTGTATTTTAATTTGGATGGCAGTCTCATGCAGATTTTTAAAAATATTCTTTAATAACATGATTTATTTGCCTTTCTAGATTTCTTTATCTTTCAGACCAGCAACTTAGGTTTCAGAGTTTAAATTAGGAAGACAAAGGGAAAGATTGATTTAAACCGTATTGTTACAAAGTTTGTCATTTGCCCCAAGGTCAAATTTTAAATTCTTAATTTTCATTTTATTTCCCATTTTAGATAAAAATTTGCATTTAATCTTATAATTATGTTATTTTTGTTAGTAGTGCCGAAACCTAGAGAACGTATTGTATGGTGCCTTGCAAAAATAGAAATAGAAAGATTTTAGCATGCATACCAATATAGTATATTACGCAATATATAAGCACACCTAATTAACAGATTAATAACAGTAAAGGTACTGCTGCTGGAATGAAGAAAATGGGATATGTTTCTTCCTTTTTTTCTATTGTTACATAATTGCCAAGTGGACTTGTTTATGATTATTGTGTAGAGTAGCATTTAAGATTTAACTGTAGCGAAAATTACTTTAACCGCTGTGTTTAAGTTAGCATGTTAATTAATTGTGTAGACATTTTGGCACACCATCACTTTTAACTATATCAGACCAATGGTTTTGTGCCCATAATAAAAATGGAAAATCCTGTTGAATGTTACATATTGGTATCTTTAATTTCAACAGTGGGTAAACTGGTTTCCCAGTATACAATTCATTGAAAGCAAAATTGATGAATTATTTCAATTTAATTTATACACACTCAATACAAACTTTAATGTTGACTTTATGTAATATTTAAAGTATAATGCATTTTTTTTTTACTGTTTATGTATAGTTTACAAAATAAAGAATCTTATAACCAAATTGAACTGTTCCTCAATGGTTTTTCCGGAATACACATAGTAGCATGAAGGTTTCTTAATCTAGTCTTTGATTTTTAAAATGAATGCATCACAAACTAGCTAGGGGAGTTTCCTGAAATTTTAGAATTTCAAAATTAGAGCCCTTGGAATCTTGAATATTATTTTTCAATGTATGTTAAAAATGTTTTTTTGTTGGTGGTGGTTTGTTTTGTTTCATTTGTCGTAATATTGTAAAATGGATCATATCTTTGTCAAGGCTGTATTTTAAAACCCACTTTTATAGTGTCATACTTAACATATTTGGCTAAATTTCTATAGCAACAGCATTTTGAAGAGTGGTCAGATAGCCTTGTCTATTTAACAAATGTATATAAATATAACTGATTGGGAAGAGACAAAAACAAATTATATACAGAGGTTTAGCAAATGAATGTAACATAACAAATATAGTAATGTTGAAGTTAGGCTGTTTTTCTAAAGAAGTGTCTCTTAGACTCCCAAGAAAGCAATTAAATCAACAGCAAATAGAAAATAAAAAAAAATTACACTATAAAACTTTATGTAAATTATTTGTATACAATATATATTTGTGCGTGTATAAAAATTCTATTTGTAATATATATTAGGTCTTTTCATCATCATTTAATTAATTTTAAATATTTTGATACAATACAATTATACCTATACATTTATCCCCCCAAAATATAAATATTGGACAGCTACTGTAAATCAGACAGTATTCTACACACTAGATATTGATTAATGAACAAACTATGAAGTGTAAAGACAGGCAATACATTTATTCCTGGCCCATAATACAATATGGTATAATCTCCATTGGAATAAACCAAAGAAAGATATTTACTAGATTTAATTTGAATAAGAAACGAGGTATTTTGAACCCCCCAACGAGAGTCCTTGATAGAAACCCCAAATCTTAACATTTTAATTAAAAAGAATCTAAGTATCTCAACAGTTTGTTCTTTCTTAAATTGAAATCTGATTCATAGGTATAAAGTCATACAATACAGTCTATAATAGTGTCTTATCTTTCTCATCTGTGTTATTTAGAAAGCACACATGCGACTCAAAAATTACAAGACATTCGGAATCACACCAAATTGAAAACTGAAACATAGAGGAAATGAGTAGAAGAAACATACAAATAAAATAGCAAGTGTTCCTTTTATGCCAAAATCTAATATGGAAATTAATGATGCTTTATTGTTGTGCCTATCGGGGATGGTAATTCTGCCTAATACTATTGAGGGAAAAATGCTAAGTTTAAAATAAACATGAAACATTTTAATATTGATCAAAATGATATGTGACCTAATTCAAACTCTGTATTTCTGCCAATCATTTAATAGAAAACATCCATCGAACCAAAATATCAAAATTATTAGCAAAAGTGTTCTAACTAATAAAACAGCTGCTAAGAGTACTTTATTCTGTGTATACATTTTTACAGTATTTTTATTTTACATGAAACTGATTATGTGAAAAGTAACTCATAAGCATTGATCCTTATAGGCTAGTGATAGTTTATTTAGAGCATATTTACAGAATTGCAGGAATAAATACACATTTTGTAACAAACATTTTGATGAATTGTTTTATATAAAATTAATGAAGTGTTGTTGTTAGCTGTATGCAATAGATTATTAAGGCCTCCATACACAATCTACTTTTAGAGATTTCTAATAACTTGGGGGGAAAGTGGAGAATGAGCCACACTGAATACAGCCATCATAAGTAATGTGCTTGTTCTGCCAGACACAAGTGTGCACATATGCACACACAAACACATGTGTGCACACAGATTAGCCCAGTGTTTTCTTTGAATTTAAAATACTCAGTACATTGATTCACATTTATTTCTCTTATATTTTGTTCATGATGAATAAAAAGTACTAGACCATATCATACATTGCTCAGATGAAGTAAGAAAATTTAAAAATCTAGAACATTTAAAGTGGTATGAAGATATAAATAAATGATGATATGAGCTCCTTGTAGCTTATTCTATTTGACATTATTTTAAACCTAATAGCTGATATGAAGGTTAATATAATGACAGGCAACATTTTCACTCTTTCTAGTACACGTTTTTATAGACAATAATATCAACTGTTTAATTCTGTGTTTTAAAAGTATTTCATGAATTATAACTTAGCTTCATGAAACTTTTATTAATGATTAAGTCAATGAACACTTCAAAAAGAACATCTTAAGCTTTTGCTGTATACAATATATATGTCATCCCTCCTGGGACAAGACAAATCAGAATAGTCTTTTTGAATAGTAATTATTTTCTTTCCTCAATTGTATATGCATATCTGTTGTCATTATTCTACTTAATATCTTTACCTAATTTCTATGTCTCAGTTAAAAGCTCAGCAAGTAAAATTAAGATAAATGAATATATGGTCCAACTTGATTTAAAATGGCAAAGCAAACCATTGTAGGTGGAAAGATGTTTTTTAAATTGCAACAACCAATAAACCCCATCACATCCATATTCAACTCTTTCAAAGACATCCTTGGGGAATACATTTTTAACATATTTTAATCATCAACCATCCCATTCATCCTTAAATATACAAATACACATATTTCTAGGTTTGAAGTCTACATGCCTTATCTTTCTTATCTGTCAAATGTAGCTTAATGTATTTATCCTGGAGAATTTATGTGAAGGTTACATGCAACACAAAGTTAAAGCAGGAGCACTGTGTTTATCCTGTAGTAAATGTCCACTAAATGCTGATTTTTTTTTCAGATCTTTAAAATAGGTTGACAACAACAGTATTACTGAAGTTTTCAAAATGTGCTGTAGAATTATCTTCTCTTTTTACAGCTTTATTCACAGTAATTCAAACAAATGATCCAGTTGATAGTACTCTCATATACTAAATAGACATAATAAATCGTGCTCACATCATAGAGTCGGTGTGACGATGAAATGAGTTAACACATGGTGTCTGGAACATAGTAAATACCAAATAAATGTAATTATTTTTTTTTACTTATAGAAGCTTATGAGGCATAGTAAAAGTCATACGAAGAAATGAAAAAATAAACTTCAAACCCAAGTATCTTAACTAGTTGGCTTCCCTAAGTAATTATGCATTTTTGAATAGATATATTTCAAGAGAAACATGAACTAGAGTTGATGTCAACTTACTATATGTACCATACATTAACTGTCATATACATTAAATTCAAGCAATCAACTAAGAGATGGGTATTATTTTTTCTTATAATAGAGATGAAGTATCCTAGAAATCACTAATACTCATCATTCCTGGTTCCTCTCTCATTTCTAAACACGTTATACCTTCCTTTTTTCTTCACATTTAAATTGAGGTCATGCAACTAGTTCTGGCCAACTGAATATGAGTTGAAGTCACATGTATGACTCTTGACAAGGCAGGTGTCACAGCTGTCAGTTTACAGGCAGTTGGGATGGAACAGTGACACTACTGTATCTTTACCCGTGTCTCTCAGTTCCACTGGTTATTGAACCATGTCATGCTACTTCCACAGTTACATTTGCAACAACTATCCAAAACTAATGCCGTCTTCTTAAACAACATGCAACATGTTTTGAAGCCATCTCAAATCCTTGCAAAGGGAAGCAGAACATAAACAAGTTAATTCTGTTGTTTAATGAAATATATTTGTGTAGCAGTCCAGGAAATGCAATTCCTGGAGTCAAATCTCTGAGCTCAATCTGATGCTGCTTTGTGATGTTGGGCAAATAATGAACTTCGCTGTAACTGGTTTTCTTCATGTGTAAAGTAATAGTAGTGTTAGGATTTAATCCATAAGGCTATAATAATGCTTCAGTGGACATTCTAGTAAAATACCTAGCTCAAAAAATTTAGCTACAATAATAATAATAATAATAAAAAGACAGTAAATGTAGTGGTAAAAGCCATGGACAGTATAGTCTACCAGGTCTGAATCCTGGCTCTGGCACTCATGGACTGCGTGACTTTAGGGAAGTTACTTGACATCTCCATGGCTTAGTTTTCTCATCAGTGAGATAGGTATGAGATTAATTCTCACCCTAGCACATGTGGCAGAGGATTACAAACTTTAATACTTATGAAAACACTTAAAACAATGCCTAGCTACATAGTCAGCACTGAATAATAGTTATTATTAAGAAGAGGGAAATGAAGAAAAATAAAATCAATAAACCAGCCACTATTTTAGATCCATTATATTTTTAAGATGAGAATATAGAAATTGTTATTCCTGTTTTCTGTGTTAGGAAACAGTTAGTCCAGAGAAATAAGGTGATCTCTAAAGGTCACCAGGGATATCAATGTAGAAACTAAAGCCCAAACTTAAGAAACATCAGCTCAATGCAGTCCAATATCAACTTGTTCTTGAGCTCTCATAAATGTTCCCTCTTAAAATGCAATTCCTAATTAAGGGCTAACATTTTCAAAACATTGATTATCCACAATGTCTTATCCAAAAGAATGATTATTAATAGAAAATTCTTAATGTAATTTCACTGTAATTCTTTTTTTTTTTTTTTTTTTTTGAGACGGAGTTTCACTCTTGTTGCCCAGGCTGGAGTGCAGTGGTGCCATCTTGGCTCACTGTAGGCTCCACCTCCCGATTTCAAGTGACTCTTCTGCCTCAACCTCCCCAGTAGCTGGGATTACAGGCATCTGTCACCACTCCTGGTTAATTTTTTGTATGTTTAGTAGAGACGGGGTTTCACCATGTTGGCCAGACTGGTCTTGAACTCCTAACCTCAAGAGATCTGCCCGCCTCAGCTCCCAAAGTGCTGGGATTACAAGTGTGAGCCACCGCACCTGGCCATAATTCTAATTTTTAATGTGTCTTTTTAATTGGTATGTTAAATAGTGCTAAATTTCAATGTTCTTTTTTGCCCCATGGAGGTAAGATGTAGAAGTACCAGAGTGAAAATGAAAACAACAAATAGAGACTATAAGTTTGTTTTAGAGCTTACCAGAGGTTGCATCAAAGTGTAATTTAGAACTTACTAGATTTAAAAGAAAAAATATACTTTTTTAAAAAAAGAATTCTTCTAATTTAAAAACTATTTTATAAAAACTTTCTTCTTATACAATTAAACGATAGCAAAATAGATTGTGTATATGTTATATTTGGCGGAAGAAAAAAAATGAATGATTTTGTACAAGGTTGGTTCAGTTGGTCATGTGAATCTCAGACTATTGAGACTCTTTATTTGATTGATCAATGTGTATTGGGTGTCAACCTCATAATTATAAGAGCAATGCGTAACTATGTCAATCTTAGTTTAGTTTCTAAAATTTGAGATAATTTGAATAAATTTTTGTTTCCATGTGAGTCATCTGGCTATTATTTTTTATTGGGCATACCTAGGAGGATTATTATTTGAAATAAAACTGCATGCTGACAGTTTAGAGTGAGGAGAAACAGAAGTCAATAACTATAAGTAAGTTACGTTACATTATATTTTACATTAATTATCACATACACTTGGCATTTAATACACTTAAAGTGTTCCAGTGCCACAAATGCATTTTTAACTTGAATCACTCCTACCCCAAGCAGATGAGAATAAACTGCTCTCTTGGTGCTATGCTTGAAATATGGTCTGCTTGGCTCTGCCAAGTCTCATGTTGAAATTTGGTCTCCAGTGTTGGTGGTAGGGGATGCTTGGGGGTGTTTGGGTCATGGGGGTGGATCCCTCATCAATGACTTGGTGAGATTCTTGCAGGAGTGACAAGAAGTGGTTGTTGAAAAAAGTCCAGCACCTCCTTCCCTCTCTCTTGTTTCTTCCTTGCCATGTGATTTCTGCCCACACCTCTTTCCTTCTCCCTCCACCGTGAGTAGAAGCAATCTGACTTTCTGACCAGGAGATGCTGGCACCATGCTTCTTATATAGCCTATAGAACATGAGCCAGACAAACCTCTTTCCTTTATAAATTACCCACCCTCAGGTATTCCTTTATAGCAGCACAAACTGACTAAGACAATTGGCTAGTAAGGAAACCTAGCCATTCACCCAGCATCCAATTTCAACATAGCTTTACAAGACCTATCTCTTCCTTTTTTCACTAGTGACAAACTCTTACTTGTGTTTTAATCCCCCGCCCCCCCCCCGACTTTTTTTTTTCTTTTTGGAGACCGAGTCTCACTCTGTCGCCAGGCTGGAGTGCAGTGGCTCAATCTCGGCTCACTGCAACCTCCACCTCCCCAGGTTCAATTGATTCTCCTGCCTCTACCTCTCGAGTAGCTGGGATTACAGGCACACATCACCAGGCCCAGCTAATTTTTGTATTTTTAGTAGAGACAGGGTTACACCATGTTTATCAGGATGGTCTCTATCTCTTGACCTCATGATCTGCCCGCCTTGGCCTCCCAAAGCGCTGAGATTACAGGCGTGAACCACCGTGTCAGGCCTAATCCCATTTTATTTTTATTTGTTTTTTTTTTTAGGAAAATTGCAGTATAGTTTGCAGTCAGGTAGCATGATGCCTTCAGCTTTGTTCTTTTTGCTTAGGATTGTTGTGGCTATATGGGCTTTTTTTTTTTGGTTCCATGTGAATTGTAAAGTAGTTTTTCTAATTCTGTAAAGAATGTCAATGGTAGTTTAGTGGCAATAGCATTTAATCTATAAATTACTTTGGGTGGTATGGCATTTTCACAATATCGATTCTTCCCATCTATGAGCATGAAATGTTTTTTCATTTGTTTGTGTCCTCTCTGATTTCTTTGAGCAGGGATTTGTAGTTCTCTTCAAGGAGAACTTCATTTCCCTTTTTGGCTGTATTCATAGGTACTTTATTCTCTTTGTTGCAATTGTGAATAGGAGTTCATTCATAATTTGGCTCTCTGTTCGTCTATTGTTGGTGTATAGGAATGCCTTTGATTTCTTCACATTGATTTTGTATCCTAAGACTTTGCTGAAGTTGTTTATCAACTTAAGGAAATTCTGGGTCAACAAACATGAAAAGAAGTTCAACATCACTGATCACTAGAGAAATGCAAATCAAGACCTCAATGAGATTCCATCTCATGCCAGTCAGAATGATGATTATTAAGAAGTTAAGAAGCAACAGATGCTGGTGAGGCTGCAGAGAAATAGGAAAACTTTTACACTATTGGTGGGAATGTAAGTTAGTTCAACCATTGTGGAAGACGGTGTGGCAATTCCTCAAAGACCAGGAACTAGACATACCATTTGACCCAGCAATCCTATTTCTGAGCATACACCCAAAGAAATATAAATTATTCTATTATAAAGACATATGCATACATATGTTCATTGCAGCACTAGTCCCAATAATAAAGATATGGAATCAATCAAAACACCCATCAATGATAGACTAGATAAAGAAAATGTGGTAAATATACACCATGGAATACCATGCAGCCATAAAAAGGAATGAAAGCATGTCCTTTTTAGGGACAAGGTTAAAGTACTAAGTCATTATCCTCAGCAAACAAACACAGGAACAAAAAAATCAAACATCACATGTTCTCACTTTTAAGTGAGAGCTGAACAGTGAAAACATATAGACACAGAGAGACGAACAACACACACTGTGGCCTGTCAGGGAAGGGCAGTGAGAGGGAGAGCATCAGGATAAATAACTAATGCATGTGAGGCTTCATACCTAGGTGATGGGTTGGTAGGTGCAGCAAACCACCATGGCACACATTTCCCTGCACAGCAAACCTGCACATCCTGCACATGTATCCTGAAACTTAAAATAAAATATTTTTTTTTAAAAGAAAGATAACTGCAAACCATAGGGTATACAGAAAACTTTGACAAATACCTTTGAAGAATGCTCAGTGTATACCAAACTACCGCCAATAGTTTCTAGTTGTCTTTATAATGATCTCTAACAGGAAATGACTTTATGACTCGTTTTAGCTGGATAATAATAACATATCCTCTGGTGTGATTATAGGAACAGTTGTGCCAGAATCTGGTCCAGAATCTTGCAAGGTGAAAGCACAGTTGACATAGCAGCTCAGTTGTATTCTTCCCAGGGTGGCTACAACCCGAGCCTCTTTAATGCCAGGAAAGACATTGTCAAACCTCGCCAAAAGAACCACACTCTGTTCATGTAGTACCTCAGGCAGATTAATTTTAGCCCTGGACTTTGATGGGGCTCCATTCAAAGAGCTGTTCAGTTAAAACATGGTCTAGGACATGCTATAAGGAAGATCTGTTAAACATTTATAAATATCACAGTCTATTTTAATCCTTCATGCTCAAGGAAAAGAATGACAAATAATAAAGCCCAAAATGAAAATTAAATTTATGTAATAGATATTGCATGCTCCTTCTGTAGTACCTAGTTAAAAATATAGCATCTGTATTAATCATTTTCAAAGGGCATTCCTAGGGCATTGCTCATGCATGCATTATTATGGATGCGGCTACACCTGGATGTGTAATGCTCCACGCAATCTTTTGTGTCTCCAATACTGACTTCTGAAAATAAAAATGACATATGAAAGAAGAGAAAACACATCAGTCAATTTAACACTTGTCAGTGCCCAAATGAGCAGAGGGTAATATTAATACATATAATTAATCTAGGGAAGTTCTATTGGATTTTCATGACCTTTGTAATTTTTATACCCCAATAGCATATATATCCTAGCAAATGGCCATTATAAATGGAACTCTTTGTGAAAAATACAGGCTATTAGCCAGAAAGTCTTCATGGGGAAAGAGATTGCAAGGAATTCTATAAATAGTGATATCCCTTTAAGAGAAAAAGAAAATAGCTGAGTCCCTAGAGCCAGAGGTGAGCAACAAATGGCTAGTATAATTGTGGCCTAAGTCCAAAAAGTCGTACTCTCCAGACTTAGCAGAAGCAGCTTTGCAGTGTTCAATGGCTACCAAATTACATAAAGTCAAAGTTGTTTGATTAAAGAACTATGTTCATAGGCCTTCCTTTTTTCCTCTTTCACTTTTAGTCAAAAGTATTGCCCTAGCCACCCTCTAACGGAAGAAGAAAATTGTCTTTCTTTCTTTTTTTTAAAAAAAAAAATTGAAAGTGAACTTTTATTTTAGACGTTTAACAATATATGTCAAAGTGCCTTTTGGCAACTATCCCTTAACATCCAGAAAACTAATGAAGTGCGGGGAGGTTACACCTTAGCTTACTAGTCCTTATGGTTATCTCCTTTTCTAAAATGACAGAAGAACTTAAAGAATTAGCTTTGGGACAAAAAAGGAAAATATACTCTGCTCAATAGTCTTCAAGGTAGGCAGCAGTCATGAAAGCAATAAACAATTTAGTTGGTCTTGTATAAGCTACTATCTTACTAATCATGTTTGAAAATCATTCTATTGATTGTAGCTATTGCATATATTTTGAATAAAGCCAATTTAAAATTATTTAATTTGAGAATGACAATTTCTAAATAAGCCAAAAATAATGTAATTATGCTATATTAGCTGCTATTAAAAATATGCCATAGTATGTAATTTCCATATAAAGTTGAAAGCTCTTTGGTATCCATTTTCCACCTGGGGAATCTGATTATATCTTTTTTTTTTCTTTTCTATTTATTTATTTATTTATTTATTTATTTAATTTTTTATTATTATTATACTTCAAGTTCTAATGGCGATCATTAAAAAGTCAGGAAACAACAGGTGCTGGAGAGGATGTGGAGAAATAGGAACACTTTTACACTGTTGGTGGGATTGTAAACTAGTTCAACCATTATGGAAAACAGTATGGCGATTCCTCAAGGATCTAGAACTAGATGTACCATATGACCCAGCCATCCCATTACTGGGTATATACCCAAAGGATTATAAATTATGCTGCTATAAAGACACATGCACATGTATGTTTATTGCAGCACTATTCACAATAGCAAAGACTTGGAATCAACGCAAATGTCCAGCAGTGACAGACTGGATTAAGAAAATGTGGCACGTATACACCATGGAATACTATGCAGCCATAAAAAAGGATGAGTTTGTGTCCTTTGTAGGGACATGGATGCAGCTGGAAACCATCATTCTTAGCAAACTATCACAAGAACAGAAAACCAAACACCGCATGTTCTCACTCATAGGTGGGAACTGAACAATGAGATCACTTGAACTCGGGAAGGGGAACATCACACTCCCGGGCCTATCATGGGGAGAGGGGAGGAGGGAGGGATTGCATTGGGAATTATACCTGATGTAAATGACGAGTTGATGGGTGCTAACGAGTTGATGGGTGCAGCACAGCAACATGGCACAAGTATACATATGTAACAAACCTGCACGTATGCACATGTACCCTAGAAAATTGTCTTTCTTAAGCATGTTTCATGTCAAGCACACAGTTTTATCCTGATAGTAATTATATGACACTTGACATATGCAATTCAAACAAAGTTGTGAAAACTTATTTTTAATTGATCCCCTCCTTTATCTTGTCAATTCCCTATAGCAGCATGTTGGCTAGTGAACAGTTCATCAGATTTGCTGACCAGGTGAGGCCTTGATTTAAAACTTTCTATCACTCCAACAATTCATTTGTGTTTCTTTTCATCAAAAAACAAAAAGAATGACTAAATATCATCTTGCTTAATGGTAGTATATGTTGTTAATATTTCCACATGGATATTTATAACTGGCTGCAAAATAATTGATTATGCTATGCCATACTCCCTCAAACTTCTGTTAAACATGATGATTCATTATTTTCCTTCAAGTTCTAGCTATCTCAGAAATGGCTGAAGGTTGTTACCTCTCTTTTCTACTTCTCTCTTCTTGCGAAGTGTTAGAAATTATGAGTCAGTTTCCAAAGCACATGTGTGCTATTGCACACATACACACACGCAGAGACACACAGTTTCCTACACCCGTGCACAATAAAGATAAAGAAAATACCCAAACATTTATTTTCATATAATCAGAGAACTTACTTTGAAACATTTTGAAGTTTTTATTCTTCCTTCCAAAGCACATGCAATGAGCACATATATAGAATATAATGACACTTAGAAAGTTGTTTATCAATTTCAATATGTTGAAAAGTAATTATGCTGAAGGTTCTATCAAAGTTGTGCTGGTATTGATAGAGCCTGTAATGATGTCTTCCTTGCATGAAAAGGCCATAAACAAATTGCTGTTGCCTTACAAGCACATTAATTTCTCATTGTAGGAGGAAGTTTCTTTTTGACAGACTGAGCGTGCAGTCCAAGCATTACCACCTGCTTAATCATAAAAGCATATGCTGTAATATAATTGAGTTCTAAGTTAACTCCTTCATAAAATTCATGAGGAAACAAGTGATTGGGTACTAAAGTAAAATACTGAGTGATTATTTTATATTCTTTCTATTTATTTATTTATTTTGAGATGGAGTCTCGCTCTGTCTCCCAGGCTGGAGTGCAGTGACGCGATCTCGGCTCACTGTGAGCTCCGCCTCCTGGGTTTACGCCATTCCCCTGCCTCAGCCTCTCGAGTAGCTGGTACTATAGGTGCCCACCACCATGCCTGACTAATATTTTTTTTTTTTACTTTTTAGTACAGAGGGCATTTCACCGTGTTAGCCAGGATGGTCTCGATCTCCTGACCTCGTGATCCACCTGCCTTGGCCTCCCAAAGTCCTAGGATTACAGGCGTGAACCACCGTGCCTGGCTTATTATTTTATATTCTTATATAAATGCCTATAACTACCAATATTAATAGTAATAGTAATTCCAATAGTAAAACTATTAGTAAATAATCTATCAAGCCTACGTAACAATAGTTCTAGTATAATAATGTGAATTATCTGACTTCTTTAATTGTTTTTTTAAAAACACAACTTGGACAACGTAGTGAAACTTTGTTTCTACAAAAAATTTTTTCTTTTCTTTTTAATTAGCTAGGCATGATGTCATGTACCTATAGTCCCAACTACTTCAGAGACTGTGGTGGGAGGATTGCTTGAACTCAGGATTTGGAGGCTGCAGTGAGCTATGATCATGCCACTGCATTCCAGCCTGATAAAGAATAAAACTCTATTCCTAAAAATAATAATAACAATTTCATAAAAGCAAGTGCTTAACTGAAGTACTCAATATACTTAACTACAAAGCAAAAGTGATCTTGATATATAATTTCATAGAGAAAAGCATTTGGCAAATTTATGAACCAAAATATTTAATCTATTTTTATTTTACAAGAAATTGGAAGCCCTAGATATGGCAAGAAAGGAGAAAATTTTCAAGCAAATAGAAAATTAAACCTCCACTCAAGTCTCATGTTAGCCATCAAGCCTTTCCCATAAACTATTACCCCTTTTTAGACAGGTATTCTGCTCCTTCTCTGTATTTTCACAGTAAGCTATAACATCTTTCACCCCTTTCTCATGGAACTCACCCCACTCTCATGGAATGCTGGAATGTAGCTATCATTTGCATACCAATTTCATAGACATGAGAATGGCTTACTCTTTTAAATCGCAGCAATAAACACCACCGCTAGATATAGCTGATGCTGAACACGTGTTAAGAAATGAAATTATTAGGCAGAAAGCAAACAGCTTCTAATGCTAAAGGGACACCATAATGCAAGGTAGGATGACAGTAAGCTAGAGCTTGAGATGGGGAAGAGAAGCTGGCAATTGAACCAATTAGGAAAAGTTAAGTCTGCTAGTTGCTGAGTTCTAGAAATACTTTAATAGAGAGCTGTGTAAGAATTTATTTCTAAAAGATTTCTAGAACAAGAGTTAAAGGAAAGACTATTAAAAACATTTTACCAGTGAGTCTTATACTTTTATATATTTTCAATCTCCTATGTATGAACATTTATTATATTGTTTCCAACATTTTGCAATTACAAATAATGTGTGCATATGTACTTTTGGATTTTTAAATGGTATTTTCAGGGAAGATTCTTAGAAGTGGGATTGTTGGTTAAACAGTAAGTAGATGTGTAGGTATTTGTTAGGATTTCAAAATTTACTGCCAAAAGGTTGTACCACTTTGCAGTCCCACCAGCAATGTGTTGAAGTGCATGTTTTTTCACAGCCCCAATAATAGAATGTGTTTCTTTTTATAGACTTTAAATCAGGGTAGACAATTCAAAGCCATTTTGAATCCATAAAGGCAAGAGTCAAAAAGGCGGTTCAAGAGAGTGGTGGAATTAACCTACAGCATATCCATGTAATGAAGTATATTGAGGGTTTGAAAAAACAAATGAGGAAGACTTCTTTGAAGTTAAGTGAAGTAATTTTCAGGATACAGTTTTTAAGTGAGCAAAAGCAAAGGATATGTACACAGAATATCTCTCACAAGGTACTTATTTTAATTGCATAGAAAAAAATTAACTTTATATTGGACAAACAGAGCAGACACCATGTTAACAATGAAGTCACGGCTAATACTCTTAAAAATAAGACATATCTACAATCTATGTCTCCTGATATGCACTACAATAAAAAAGGTACAATATCATTTCTGTGACCTTCTTGCAAAACTTCATGATGCCAATTTAATCTTAAGAAAACTTCAGATAGTGCTTGCTGAGACTGACATCAGCAACATGGTAGAAATAGGAAGCTCCTGACTTCCTCCACATATGGATACACCAGAAAGATCCACATAAAGAGATATTATAATCAAATTACTAAAAATTAGACTAAGTTGAAAGCAGCAAGGAGAAAATGAATTATTACATATAAGGGAATGTCCATAAGACTATCAAAGAATTTTTCATTAGAAACCTTGAAGGCCAAAAGGTAATAGAATAGTAAATTCAACATCCTGAAATTTAAAAAAAAAAAAAAAAAAAAAAAGTGCCAATCAAAAATATCATACCAAGAATTCTTATCCTTCAAAAATAAATAGGTAATAAAGACTTTCTTAGACAAACAAAGGCTGAGACACTTTATCACCACTAGGCCAGCCCTACAAAAAATGCTAAAGGTTACTCTTCAGGTTGAAGGAAGAGGACATTAGCTGTAACATGAAAACATACAAAAGTATAAGACTCACTGGTAAAGTAAGTACACTGTCAATTCCAAAACACTCTAATACCATAAAGGAAGTAGGTAAATCAATTATATTTCTAGAATAAGAGTTAAAGGAAAAACTATTAAAAACAATTAAAGCTACAATAACTTGTTATGAGGTGCAAATTACAAAAAGATGTAAAATGTGACATCAAAACCATAAAATGTGGGAGGAGGAAGAGTACAAGCGTGCAGTTTATATATGCAATTAAAATTAACCTATCAACTTAAAATAGTCTACTGTAATATAAAATATTTTATGCAAGTCTTAGGGCAACCAATAAATGAAAACCTATAATAGATACACAAAAGATAAAAAGAAAATATTTAAAGCATACCACTAGGAGTCATCAAATCACGAAGAAAGAAAACAAGAGAGGAGGAAAGGAACAAAAAGTTTTTAAAACTATCAGAAAACAATTAAAAATAGCACCAGTAAGTTCCTTACCTATCAGTAATTACTTTAAATGTAAATGGAATAAATTATTCTGTCAAAAAACATAGAGTGGCCAAAATGGATATATATGCAAACTCATGCAAACTGTCATGCACATCCATATGAAGAGACCACCAACATTGTGGTAACATTGTGGGGCTGTTAGAAGGAGTATTTGTCATATGGAATGATTGGTGATGGCCTGGATGTGGTTTTGTATGAATTGAAAAACTAAACGGAAGACACAAGGTCCAAATAAGAGAAGGAGTAAAACAAGTATTAGAGGATTAAGAATGGGGAGGAGCCAGGACATCCAATTAAAAAGTGCCCAGGGAGATTTAGCATAATTATTTGCCTGGTTGGTGAGATTTTGGGCTCTATCTTTGAGCTTTTTATGTTGTCATATACCAGGCCAGACTGATTTAGGTAAAAACAACACTCTTCATTTAAAAATATACAGAGTCCTACTTTTTCAGCAGTGAGTAAGTTGAGGCCTATTCCTGTGATCTTATATTAATACGAAAAATAAAACAAAATAGTGATGAAGTGTTGGTGTCATGAGGGGAACAGGAAGCTGTTTGGTCCTATTTGCAAATAGATTTTGGGGAGTAAGGAAAACTGGTGTACATATGCCTGTCCAATTAATAAGCAGACACACATAGATGTAGGAGTCACAGAAGAAGAAGAGACCTTTGTCAGGCAAAACTTCTCCTTCTAACAACCCCACAATGTTACCCCTTACCACAAAATCTTTCTTCAGTTTAATCTCTCCCACTTTAGGTTCCTCACACCACCCCTAATCCCACTCAAAGCAGTCCTGAGAAACATCACCCATTATCTCTCCATACTAGCCACCAAAATTTTCAATGCTCCAACACTTCTCTATTTTGTTTTGTTTTTCTTATTAATATAAGAAGACAGGAATGTCAGGCCTCTAAGCCCAAGTTAAGCCATCATAACCCCTGTGACCTGCACATATACATCCAGATGGCCTGGAGTGACTGAAGAACCACAAAAGATGACATTCCTCTATTGTGATTTGTTTCTGCCCCACCCTAACTAATGAGTCGCCCTGTGACATATCCCCCTCGGACAATGAGTCTCATGATCTCCCCACCCTGCACCTTGTGATACCCACCCCTGTCTGCAAGAGATTACCACCTTTAACTGTAGTTCTCCACTACCTACCCAAATCCTATAAAACTGCCCCACCTCTATCTCCCTTTGCTGACTCTCTTTTGGGACTCAGCCCACTTGCACCCAAGTGAAATAAATAGTCTTGTTGCTCACACAAAGCCTGTTGGTGGTCTCTTCACACAGAATCCCATGACACAAACACACACAGACCCAGGTACATTCTGCCTACAGAAGACTCACTTAACCTTAGAGGATAGTGATAGACTGAAAGTGAAGGGTTGGAAAAACATATTTTATGCAAATGGATACAAAAAGAGAGCAAGTGTAGCTATGATTATTTCAAACAAAATAAACTTTAGGGCAAAAGAGACAAAATAAAGGTCATATGGTGATAAAGAAGTCAATCCATCAAGAGACATAATTGTAAATATATATATGTGAGTGTATACTATATATGTATACACACACGCACACCACATCAGAGCATCTTTATATATTTATAAGTATATAAAGCAAGCATTAAAAGATCTGAAAGTAAACATAGACTGACTGGAACACAATTATAATTGGGTATTTCAAACCTCACTTTCAACATAGAACAGGTCATCCAGACAGAAAACCGATAAGGAAACATTGAACTTCAAACACACTTTAGATCAAATGGACCTGCACAGATATGCCAAACATTGTACTAACAACAGAAAACATATTTTCCTCGAGTACATATAAACACATTTTCCTCAAGTACATGTAAAACATTCTCAAGAATATTTAGACCACAAAACAAGTCTTAACAATTTTAAGAAGATTGAAGTCATATCTCTCAAGTATATTTTCTAAGACTACATGACACTAGAAACTAATAAGTGAGTAAATTATGGGAAATTAACAAATAAGTAAAAATTGGGCAATATGCTTGATATTGAACAACTATTGGTCAAAGAAGAAATTAAAGGAGAAAATGTCTTAAGACAAATGAAAATGAAAATACAAACTGCCAAAACTATAGAATTCATCAAAAACAGTTCTAAGTGGATAGTTCATTGCAATAAATACATCAAATAACTAGACAACTTTAGAATACAACTCAAGAAACTTTTAAAATGAGCCCAAAATTAGTAGAAAGATGGAAATAACAAATAACGGAGCAGAAAAAGTAGAAATAAAGACTAGGAAAAAAAACAGAAAAGATAAACAGAAATTAGATTTATTTTTCTGAAAAGCTAAGAACAATTGACAAACTCTTAGTGACACTAAGAAAAAAAGAGAAAAAAATTCAAATAAAATAAAATATGAAACATGAGATGTTACAACTGATAGCACACAAAAAACCCAAATGATTATAGCAGACACTATGGAAAAAAATGGGCAACTTAAAAGAAATAGATAAATTTCTAAAAACATATAACTTACCTAGAGTGAACAAAGAATAACTTGGAAATCTGAACAGACCAATAACGAGTAAGCAAGTTGAATTAGTAATTTAAAATCTTACATCAAAGAAAAGCTTAGGGTTTCACAGAAGAATTCTACAAAAAACTTATAAAAGAACTAATACCAATCCTTCTCAAACTCCTTCAAAAATTGAAGAAGTGGGAATATTTCCAAACTTATGAGGCCAGTATCACCTTGACACCAAAATCTGACAACAACCCTGTAAGAAAACTACTGACCAATATCGCTGAGGAACATAGATGCACATATCAATGTAATATTAGCAAACTGTATTCAACAGTATATTAAAAGGATTAATCATCATGATGTTGTGGGATATATCCCAGGAATGCAAGGTTGATTCAACACATGCAAATCAGTACGTATGCTTCACCATATTAGCAGAAATAAGAAGAAAAAAAAAACATACCATGGTCCCAATAGGTGCAGAAAAAACATTTGACAAAATTCAACACCACTCATGATTAACACTCTCACAAAATTAGGCATGGAAAGAATGATGTATTAGGGTTCTCTAGAGCGACAGAAGTAATAGGATAGATGTACAGACAGAGACAAGTTTATTAAAGAGTCCTCAAAATGTCTGATTATTTTCCTTTCCTCAATGCACAATTACCCTGGTAAAAGGCTGGAGGTCTCCTTGGGAAAAGATAGGAGAAAGACTAACAGCATATTTTGTAGGTAGTATAGTAGGGCCTTCCTCAAGGGGAGCTGGTCTCCTCTTCATTCAAAGGGTTCTGTTGTCTGTAAACTGGTTCAAATCTGAAAATTGATTGAGGGGTTATGATTCTCTGTTTTTTGTTTTGTTTTGTTTTGTTGTTGTTTCTTTTGTTTTGTTTTGTTTTTTTGTAACGGAGTTTCACTCTCATCGCCCAGGCTGCAGTGCAGTGGTGCGATCTCAGCTCACCACAATCTCCTGCCTCCCAGGTTCAAACTATTCTCCTGTCTCAATCTCCCGAGTAGCTGGGATTACAGGTGCCCACCACCACACCTGGCTAATTTCTTGTATTTGTAGTAGAGATGGAATTTCACCATGTTGGGCAGGCTGGTCTCTGACTCCTGACCTCAGGTGATCTGCCGGCCTTGACCTCCAAAAGTGCTGGGATTACAGGCATGAGCCACCGCGCCCGAAGATTATGTTTTTATAATTTAAATTAGTCTTTTGTCCACTCGACCTGGAAGCTTTCTGCTTATATAAATTAAGTTAGAATGCAGTAGGCTTCCTAACGTCTTAACTTCTGGGAATTCTGTGATTCATTAGCCAGTGCCAGGGTTCTACATGAGTCACACTATTCTGATTGCCACTTTGCCTCTGCTGTTCATTAGGGTAGCTACACCCACCTTACTTTTGATGGTTGAGTGCCGTCACTTGGCCTCTGCCACCTAGGGATCCCATTGTATTTAAATTTTGCAGTTGAGTGAAAAGAAGTGTCTGTTATATGAGAGAAGAGCAATTACATAACTCTTCAAGGATGCAGATGCTGCCCTCACAAATCTGTTTCACAAAGTATTGGTCAAGGGTCTATCTTCTGGACTCTCCCAGCTGGGATGAGTAGGTCTAAAGTGACTAATCCACTCCAACCTCCCAATTTCCCTAACCCTTTGGATCCCCTCCTCTACTTTAAACCAAGGGCAATTAGGCATTTCCAGCTCACTCACAGTGGGCCATCTTTTAATTCGTATTTCAGATAACCAAGAAAATAAAGGTTCTATTATAACTTTTTAAAGCTCTATTAATAATTTAAAGAAATTATCAAAACTCAATTTCTTTAATATAAGTGAGTGAAAGATCCTATCACTTCCAAGTAAACGTCTTGGGAGTGATGAGTATAACCAATGTTAGTTTAGAAAATAGTAAATATCTGGACATGTTCTATTTTACATTAAATGTTCCCATAAAGCTACTCTCATGAAAATACTGTAATCCTTTCAATACAAAATTTTTAAAAAGAACCAAAAGACATAAAAATAAAAATAAAATGTATTTGTTAGGCACAGTGGCTTACACATGTAATCCCAGCACTTTGGGAGGCTGAGGGAGGAGGACTGATTAAGCACAAGATTTTGAGATTTTGAAGTTGCAGTGAGCTATGATTGCACCACTGCACTCCAGCCTGTCAGAGTGCAAGAGCCTGCATAGAGAGATATATCTATATTTACAGTATCTATTTACATATCATACACATATATGATATGGAAAATTAGTACAGCAATAATTCATAAGTCAAGTAGCATAATTAGTAAGTCTCCTGGAAAAAATATATAATTCACACCTTAAGTCACATGTACAAAAAATAAATTAATAAATGTTTGATTATTAAATATAAAAATTAATAAATGATTAACTTTTAAAATGAACCCATAAAAGTTCTAAAGGAAAAATATAAGTGACTACTTATGGGACCTCTGCATAGAATAAGACCTTCTAATATTTCCAAAATCAGAGACTCTAAAAGAAAGATAGGTAGATATCATTATATTAAAATATTAAAATAATGCAACTGTTTTAATTTTATATGAAACAAAATACTGTAAACCTTTTTTAAACTCAACATATTTCACAAAGAGTTGTAGCAATGACATACACAGAGGGCTAATATTCTATTAACAACTATCCCTTGATGACATAAATAATATATTTTAATGACTACATTTCTAAGACAAAATACACATACACACCCCTCTGATAACAATAGACTCAGGTATAGTAATGTTCCTATACTGTAAAGATGGGATAAAAAATTGAGGATAATATGGAAAACTTCATCTAAAGTCTTAAATACATATCAATAAAATCATGTAAATGTTTGTGAAGAATTTATCTACAATATGAGCAACGTTGTGCTATTTGTAATACAGATAATCAAAAACAAGCTGAATGTCCTAATGCCAGCAAAATGGTAAATCAGTGTTGGTGCACATCAAACAAACAAACAAAAGAAGGAATATCATGCAGCCCATAAACCGGAGACTTGAGGAAAATACTTGATGACATGTATAATTGTTCACAGTATAGTAAATAAAATGAATATATATCTGTATATATAAACAGTACTATTTTTACACATATAAAGACCATATAATATTCATATAGATTTTTAAACAATTCATATATACACATAAAAAGAATACATATAAATTTTCTATGTATAGACGATGTATAATCATTCACATATAAAACAAGATATATTGAAATATATACACATACATTTTGATTTAGTTTGGATGTGTGTCCCTGCCCAAATCTCATGTTCAAATGTAATCCCCAATGTTTAAGGTGGGACCTGGTGGGAAGTGTTTGGATCATGGGGTCGGATTTCTCATGAAGAACTTAGCACCCTTGGTGCTGGTGCTGTCCTCATGACAATGAGCGCGTTCATGTGAGATCTAGTCATTTAAAAGCGTGGGGCACCTCCCACCTCTCTCTTGCTCCTGCTTTTGCCATGTGATGTGCCTGCTCCCCCTTTGCCTTCCACAATTATTGTAAGTTTCCTGAGACCTCTAGAAAAGCAGAAGCCACTAAGCTTCCTGTATGGCCTGCAGAACTGTAAGCCAATTAAACTTTCTTTCTTATAAATTGCCCAGTCTCCTCAGTTTTATATATATATATTTTATATATATAAAATATATGTTATATATAATATATGTGTATATATATAATATATACGTGTGTGTGTGTATATATAGTTTTATTTTGTTTTAAGTTCCAGGATACATGTGCAGGATGTGCAGGTTTGTTACATAGTTAAACGTTGCCATGGTGGTTTACTGCACCTATCAATCCATCACCTAGGTATTAAGCTCCACATGCATTAGCTATTTATGCTGATGTGCTCCCTCTCTCCACCCCCCTACCCAACATGCCCCAGTGTGTGTTGTTCCCCTCCCTGTGTCCATGTGTTCTCATCATTCAGTTCCCACTTATAAATGAGAACATGCAATGTTTGGTTTTCTGTTCCTGTGTTAGTTTGCTGAGGATAATGGCTGCCAGCTTCATCCATGTCCCTGCAAGGAACATAATCTTGTTCCTTTTTATGACTGCATAGTATTTCATGGTGTATATTTACCACATTTTCTTTATCCAGTCTATCATAGATGGGCATTTGGATTAATTCCATGTCTTTGCTATTGTGAGTAGTGCTTCAATGAGCACATGTGTGTATATGTCTTTATAATAGAATAATTTATATTTCTTTGAGTATATGCCCAGTAATGGGATTGCTGGGTCAAATGGTATGTCTGGTTCTAGGTCTTTGAGGAATTGCCACACTGTCTTCCACAATGGTTGAACTCACTTACATTCCCACCAACAGTGTAAAAGCATTCCTATTTCTCCACAGCCTCACTACCATCTATTGTTTCTTGGCTTTTTAATAATCGCCATTCTGACTGGTGTGAGATGGTATCTCACTATAGTTTTGATTTTCATTTCTCTAATGCTCAATTATGTTAAGCTTTTTTTCATAAGTTTGTTGGCTGCATAAATGTCTTCTTTTAAGAAGTGTCTTTTCATGTCCTTTGCCCAATTTTTGGTAAGGTTGTTTGTTTTTTCTTGTAAATTTGTTTAAGTTATTTGTAGATTCTGGATATTAGACCTTTGTCACATAGATAGACTGCAAAAATTTCCTCCCATTCCATAAGTTATCTGTTCACTCTGATGATAGTTTCTTTTGCTGTGCAGAAGTTCTTTAGTTAATTAGGTCTCAGTTGTCAATTTTTGCTTTTGTTACAATTGCTTTTGATGTTTTTGTCATGAATTCATTTCCCATGCCTGTGTCCTGAATAGTATTGCTTAGATTTTCTTCTAGGGGTTTTCATAGTTTGGCGTTTTACATTTAAGTCTTTTTTTTTTTTTTTGGCAGAGTCTTGCTCTGTCACCCAGGCTGGAGTGCAGTGACACGATCTCAGCTCACTGAAACCACTGCCTCCTGGGTTCAAGCAATTCTCCTGCCTCAGCCTCCTGAGACATTTAAGTCTTTAACACAACTTGTGTTGGTTTTGGCATTCCTATAAAACAATAGACAAGCAGAGAGCCAAATCATGAATTAACTTCCATTCACAATTGCTGCAAAGAGAATAAAATACCTAGCAATACCGCTAACAAGGGATGTGAAAGACCTCTTCAAGAACTACAAACCATTGCTCAAGGAAATCAGAGAGGACATAAACAAATGGAAAAACATTCTATGCTTGTGGATAGGAGGAATAAATATAGTGAAAATGCCCATACTGCCAAAGTAATTTATAGATTTGATGCTATTCCCATGAAAGAACTGATATTCTTCACAAAATCAGAAAAAAAAAACCTTAAAACCCATATGGAACCAAAACAGAGCCCATATAGCCAAGACAAACCTAAGCAAAAAGAACAAAGTTGGAGGCATCATGCTACCCAACTTCAAACTATATTACAAGGCTACAGAAACTAAAATAGCATGGTACTGGTACTAAAACAGATACATAGACCAATGGAACAGAATATAGACCTCAGAAATAAGACCATACATCTACAACTATCTGATCTTCGACAAACCTTACAAAAACAAGCAATGGGGAAAGAATTTCCTAGTTAATCAATGGTGCTTGGAAAATTGGCTAGCCATATGCAGAAAATTGAAACTGGACCACTTCCTTACACCTTATATAGTCTCAGGTATTTCTTTATAGTGATACAAAAATGGACTAATATACATAGTTACACAATTATATATACACACATATATACACACATAAATACCTAAGAATGTTTATCATAAATAAAATAGTATGTTTATATATGGATATACATATGTATTATATATATACTTATATCTGTAAGAGAGAATCACTATATTTCACTTACCATATTGAACAATTACATGTGCATTTTTAGTGGTGAAATTTTAAACGAGTTTTCTTTTATTTTTATGCTATTTTGTACTCTTCAATAGATTCTAAACTTTATATAAAGTTTTTGAAATGTACTGCAGTGTCTCTAATTTTGTAATCTTGGATTGGTTGGGGAACTGAATATGACGAATTCTATATTTTCCACTTTACTATAGTTGGCTAGGTCTTTCAATAGTTATTGTGCAAATGAAACAATTTTTTGTTGAGTGCTTCTACAGAGGAACAGGAGGTGCTTTTTTAAAAACCATATTTCCTTTTCACTTTTAAAGTGTCAATTTTTCACCACATAAAAGATAGTTCGTTGCATGGAAGATAAGTTTTCCCCCCGCGATTTCTCATGACTGCCCCTCTGCCTCTTGATTTTTCACCATGCTGACTCATAATTCCTCCTAGTTCCATGCCTCAATCAGACTCTTGTTCTGATTGACTTGATTCGTCTTTCTGCTTCCTTTGACCCTCAGGTTCACTTGTTCCTTTGAGACTACTCTCCCTATCTTTACACTTTGGTAATAAGCTCTATTAGACAAACCAAGCTACTCTTAGCTTTTTGCAAGGAGCAGGCTAACCAGAATATTTTAAAATTCGAAAGTATATTTCAAATACTTGCTTTAATAACATAACAAAAAATAATATGTTTTTACTTTCCTATTTTCATTTAGTTATATCAGCTATGCTATAAAAATATTTATCAAAAGATTTTCAAACCAACTAAAATTGCACATCTTGTTGAATAGATGATGATATTATTCCTTCTAAAAGAGTTTATTTTATGACACTGGTCCCTGATGCTAATTTATCCAGAGATTTTATAAAGCACATTAATATATGTGAGGATATAGAAAACATCTTAAAAGAGAGTTTGCATGAGCAGTTTTTAGTTTATAGGGTTGGAAGAGAAAACTTATCATATATTATTACTTAATTTACCAAAATTTACAAAGACATCTAATACATTGGCCACATTCAAGATTTCTGGATTCTGGATTAAAATATAGCAATTAAAGTAACTATTTATGTACTTAAAACTCTCTTAACTGTTATCCCCAGAAGCTGTGAATAGCACTCTAATTTTTAAATTTCCTTTGAAAAATCAAAGCACCTAGATATGCTAAAGGTGTGAAACCTAGAATACCAAAACAAGATTGAGAATAGAAATGGCAACCCTTAAAACAATTCCAAACTCACTGTGATTAGGTGCCAGTAAAGTTTTGTAAGAGTTTCCTAGAGTAACTTCTCTTTTTTGTTTTAGATAAAACTCTTAAACATACGAATGGAGATGTTATTTCTGTAACTTTACTATCCAAGATCTAGGGAAAAGAATATTAAGATAACTTTGGCCATCTCTCTCCTCATTATTTTTCAAGACTACAGTCTCTCATGTTTCATTATAGATTAAAATGATACAATGATTGTGTAGGACAATTAAGAATGATAATGTATGACATAAATGTCAACAAGAGTAATTTGCTATAAAAACAAAAGTTACAACGACCTTTTTTCCAAAGTTTTAGTTTGTCTCAGTTGAAGAACTTCCTCTATGTTCTGAAATAGGAAACTTGCCATTATATTGAAGGTAAATTAGTTGAACCTACTCATAAGGTACCGAATAAAATTGAAGCAGCATAAGAAAACAGACCTTTCTTGTTGCCCTCCTCTCTACTGTTCACTTTTTTTTTTTTTTTTTACCAAGATTGCTGTAATTGTCTTCTAACAGATCACTATTTTTTCCAGATTCTCCTAACTCCAACTTCCATTAACATCTTCTTCAAATGACTGCAGCTATTTTTACTAAAATGTGCACCGGTTTATTCTCTCAGCTTGGATTATTTAATGATTTTCAGTCACTTCCAAACCCTTAGCATGGCCCCTCCAATCTACGCAGACATATGTGTGTCCCTGCATTGTATACTTTGGTTAGCCAGAATAGTATGTCCTGCTGTCATTTGCCTTTGTGTCCTGGCATTTTGCTAGGAATAGCGCTCTTTCTTCTCCCTCTATATAACTCCAACTCATTTTTCAAGACTCAGTACAAGTCAAGACAGGATTCAGTTCACCCATGTTCGATGCTTCTCCTTGGGATGCTTATCCTTGTGGGAGGAAGGTACAGGCCCAGCCTGCTTGACTAAACTGAAATTGTGACTTGCTTTGCCTAATTACATGAATGCAGACTTGGCGAGAACTTATAGAGTCAGAATAAGCATAATACTCCGTGACCCTTTTCCTATACTATGAGATGGAGGACAATACAAATAGTGGCTGTTCCATCACACTATGTATCCGAGTGAAGATGATACAGACCAGGATAATAACTGACCTGTAATAGGTAGCACAGAAGCCACTGAGATTTTCTCAGTGCTTTGTTGCTACAGCATGAACTAAACTGCCATGACTGATGCATTATCTATTTCAGCATTGTAATTGATAGCTTTATTGTTGTTTTTCATTATGTCTCTCCACTGGCCTTTGGAGTCTGAAGAAAGAAACTGCAATTTTCAACTCTTTTTTTTTTAAATAGCAAATAGTACAATGCATCAAGCATTAAAGGAAGGAAATAAATGTTGAAAGAAAAATGAGAATAAAGATTTGTTGTAGAAATGTAAATCAGCTCTTCTAGCAACTCTGGGATGCAGATAAAACTTCAATAATTTTTCACTTACACGATAAATCAGCATTTTGATTCCCTGCAACTAGTTTGTTTAGATTTAATAGAGACTAGGTAGACAGATTTAAGCACATGCATTTGTTTTCATTTCTTCAACAATCACTTATTGGTGTCTCTCGTTTACCAAGCACATGGTAGGCATTGTTGTAGATGGATAGAAACCCTGCAGTCAAGGAGTGCATTGAGCAGTGCTAGGAGAAAAAATGGGCTAGTGTAATGAGTATTTAATGTAGAATATGATCACCACAATGAAGAAAATCATCAAAAGAACATTCAAGAGTTAGTACGACTTATTCAGGTACAAAGAGCAGGTCAGGCATTTTAGTTAGAAGAAGCAGCGGGCATAAAGGCCCAGAATCAAGGGAAAGCAGAGACTATGAAGTAGAACATGGAACTGATGAGTAAGATGTGAGGCATGTGTGGTCAGCATGGGGCTGGAGTAGTAATCAGACCACATCACCGCGCACTAATGTGCCACATCCAGTGCATTTATCACAAATGCACTGAGGAAAGCATTGAACATTTTTCATTAGAAAGTTATGAGACCAAATTTGTGATATAGGAGTTGCATTCTATTGGTATGTGGAGAATAGATGCAGATGGTGAGGACAGTGAAACTAAAGACATAAACAAGATTTTAAAAGGTGGCCTTATGTTTAAAAAAAGATGAGCTGGGGCATGCATATCTTCTTTCTTAAGAATTTCAAAAGTGGTAAGAAATTTTCAACTACAGTTGAAGCAGATGATGTGAGGTGGTGATGGTAATCAAATTTACCAGGAGACAAACTCAATGAAGGGTAGCGACAAATATATATTTGCTGGAGTGACTGATAACGGCTGGGTGGAAATGGGCGATTCATGTCTGTTGCGGGACACTTGCAAACTTGCTGCGTAGGTCCCTTCATGCGTCTTTCCTCCACCTCCAGCTTGCATGAGCTCCATCTCGACCATGGCTTCTTCACTCCTTCAAGCAACATACCTGTCTCCTACATCGCTTCCTATGTCTTTAAAATAATACATCCATTCTGAGACATGAGATTGTTTCTGCTCTTCATTAAAAAAGATCTTAAAACAGATGGTACATTGATAGCAATATGTGATCAATAACTCACATAAACTTCATACAAGCAGTCATTTCAGGAGGAAGCAATTATACAGGAGGAATGGGAAGACAAGATACAGAGCTTGACAGAAAAGGTGAGAAGACCTTAAAGGACAAGAATTTCTTTTTAAAAATTTACATGTTCTAAAAAAATATATTCTTCCGCTACTGAGAAATTAATAAATATGTCCCTGTTTTTTAATATAGCAAAGTAATTCAAATAGCGCATCTTGCAAAAGCACCTTAGGGTATTTCCAGATAAGAGATATTGTCATAATATAAAAGGCTATTTTTCACTCTTTGGTATTACATATTTCTCTTTTAATAAGTTTGTCTGCTTCAGGGTAATAACATTTTGTTACGTGTGGCAGAGTGTTTTGATGTGTATCAAGATTCCTGTTTACCACTTTATCTTCTTTGAGATCCCGTTGCACACAGCTATTTGGGGCCTGAGGGAAAAGGGATCTAGGTGACAGAATGACAAATTGAAATGTTTGACAATCTTCTTGCAGTTTTTGGTCCCATTGGGATCTGATGTGAGTAAAATTGTGATGATACGACTTATGGCACAGTAAACTGCATTGGCAGAACAGCCTTAGGTCACTTGGAAAGAGTAGTTGCAAGTCAGTGACATATTAGAATTTTTTTAAAATATTTACTATAATAACATGGGTTGAAGGATTTATAAAGGCATGAAGGGTAAAAGGTGGGGATTCTTTCTGCAAAGTTTTATGATCTAGGTTACATCGTGTGCAGTCACAGTGGCTGTTTTCCCCAAAGGACAATGTCATGCAGAGATTAAGCACTAAAATAGAAATAAGAACATCCGTTCACACACTGGTCTCACCATTTGCCCTTTATTTCTTTATCTTTTAAGGAAGCCATAGCTCCTCTTTTCTATTTTGGAAAGTGTTATGACTATGACTGAAGCAAATACACATAATACTTAAGAGTTAGTAAGTGGAAGGTTATTGTTATAAGTGTGTAAAGCTCTGAATTAATAGGGCACCATTTCTCCCAGGCATATTTGACAGGATATGCAAGACCTAAATTATGAAATACTTATTTGAAGTTACTTGCTATTACTTCAAGTGAGAACTTGTCAACAAAATGTTTTAAAAAATAAATAAAAATATAAAAACTGAAACTGTATAGTAATTATTGAGTATTTAGACATCCTAAAAAGGGACATATGTATAGATATGTATGTACCTCATTGAAATGATAAAAAGGATATTTTAATCAGTGCTGTATTGATTTTAATGGACCATTTTATTATAAATCCTGGAAAATATTTGTAGATCTAAGTTAGAAGTGCCATAGGAGGTACTTGAAAAGGACACTACCCACATTTGACTGTCACACTCTTTAGAATGATTATTCTTTTAATACTTTTAGCAAAAAGACTGTGGTCATCCTTGTCCCATTGGAGGAGGATGTCTGTCTTCGAATCTAGGGCACATACATTGCAAACTCTATTGTTTTTAACGTGCCTTAAGTGAAATAGCGTTCAAACAACCCAAGAAAATTCTTGGCTTAAAATTTTATAAACTTAGAATACCTTGTTACTGTGTCTATTTTGTGGTTTGTTCTAAAATCTGTGCAGTCTTATAGGGTAATTTGTCCTAAGATCTGTACAGTCTGATACAGTCATCTCTAGCCAATGTTGCTGTTGAGGACTTGAAAGGAGACTGGTACATCTGAGGAACAACTAAATTTTATATTTTGATTAAGTTTTAATACGAAGGCAGTGTGTGATTATTAATTTTATGTGTTAACTTGTCTGAATTAAGGAATACCTGGAAAACTGAGAAAGCACTATTTTTGGGTGTGTCTTTGTGAGAGTCTTTGCAGAGGGGATGAGCAAGTGAGTCTGAGAGGGCTAGGTTGGGAAGATACATGCTAAAGGTGTACAGGTTCCATCCAATTTGCTGGTGATCTGCAGAGAAAAAAAGAAACAGGTGAAAAACGCAAAGGTGAATGTGTTGATCTCTTTGCTTAAACTCCTCAGCCTATGCATTTCAGGACACACAACAGCAGGCCCTTGGATTGCCAGGTCTTTGGCCTCAGACTGAGACAGTTACATCAGCTTCCCTGCTTCTTTGGACTTGAACTGAGCCAACTACCAGCATCTAGGGTCTCCAGCTTGTAGACTGTCATGTGACTTCCAAGCCTCTATAAATGCATGAGATAATCTCCCTAATAAATCTCCTCTCATGTATATTATATATTACAAATATATAGCTCCTATATATGAAATATATATAGCTACTATACTTAGGAGCTATAGATATAGCTCCTATATATAGGATATATATACACCCTCTATATACATTATATATGTATATCTATATATCTATATCTAGATCTAGATATATCTCCTATTGATCTTGTCTCTCCTGAAACCATGACTAGTATATAGTAAAAAAAAATTCATCTGTTAAACATAGTTTTGTTGTTTTCCTGGACTGTATGTCATTTTAAACTTGCATTGCATAAGACATTTTGGTGCATTGTAGCATGTTTAGGACATATATCATTTCTAGTACTACACTTATGGAAACACATAGATTCAGCTTGATAATTAAGTGGTGCAGGAAACTATTTTATTTTAAACATATGAGTGATTCTGAGGCAAAGATCAAATGAAGATGCAAAAGCTAGAACTGTTACCAGCACAGTTGAGAGAGAGAAAGAGCACTTTGCCCATTTCAGGATTAAAGATAATTATAACCTGGTACAGTAGAGCAAAAATAGAAAAGTTGTGTGTTGTGTGAAACAAATAGGCTAAATTTGACAAAGGGGAAAATATTAAAAGACATTTTTGGCAGATAGATAAAAATTTGATGAAGAATTTTCTCCCAACCTTCAAAAACTATTAACAAACTAGTTGTCTAAAATCACAATAAAGTGAGCAACAAAAAATACTGATGATTTAAAACTGTAGGTCATCAGCCTACAATTTTGGCCAGTTAAAATGTGACAGAGTTCTTGCACAAAAATCCACCACATTTTTAGGTGAAGATACGGTAAAAGAAAAAAAATATTTTAGTTATAATTTTTTTGAGAAAATTATGATGAAAAAACTAAAAAAGATATTTTACGAAACTGAAGCATCTTCAATGAAGCCATCAAATAATTTTCCATAGAATATAAAACCATTCTAATAATATCAAAGTTTAATGGATTCAAATTCTGAAAATTTGAAAATAGTTAACCTTAGATGTGTCATACGAGAGACCATCTAGTTAACATACTGGTATGCTTTGTCTGAAAGGGCTTCTAAATATACAAAGAAATGTTGTTATTTTGCAGACTAAATAATTAATATCCTTGCAAAGATATTTTCAGTCTTTTATATATGTTAAAGAATAGCTTTAACCAGAAAAAAATTTTTCACTTATGTGCACAGTGCTCCAGCTCTATTAGATCAAAGATCCAGAATTATTGGAATTTTTAAATATAAGACAACTTCAAAGACAAATCAAGTTTCCTAAAAAATATGAACCAGGTTTGTTAGTGTATATGCAAATAATAAAAAAAAAATGTGTTTGAACTTGTTATGGGAAAAGTTTTAAGTATGGTTGCAAAAGCATGGGTACATGAGTCTTACTTTTCATCTGTAAATGTCAGGAAATCTAAATAAAGATTATTTTTCAAGACAAATTTGCATCAAATCGGGATATACTGTAAGAGTAAAATACCCATCAGGTTTTAAATTTTGAGTAGGAAACAATTAAATATTTTTAAATGTTTACATTAATTATATGTTAAAATGATGATATTTGGGGTATGCTTTATTATATAACATATTATGAAAATTAACTTCCCCCACTCTTTTTTAACTTTAAAAAAATTGGCTACTAAAATATTTAAAATACATGTATGGGTTACATCCTATTTGCATTGGGCAAAACTGGCTGTTTAGAAATGTTATTGATCAAAGTCTTTGTTGTTATTATTGTATATTTAGATCCTCCTCCTAAAATTGTAAACTCATCTAAAATTGTAAACTATTTCCTCTATGCCATAGATTAGCCTTTCAACATATTATGTAATATTAACAAAACATTTTTAGTTTATAATTCATTATAATTATTTTATTTGTGAATTAAAAAGCATGTATAACAATTGGCATGTTTTATTGGTGAAATCGTTATCTGACAAGAGAAAACAAATGGACTTCAAGTATCAATGAAATATCACAATAAACAAAGTTTGTAAAAAGTTAAGCTCCATATTTTGGATAGCAGATAAATCATAGTTAACATGCTAATGTTTAATAATATTATTCATATAAAGGTGGCCAGAGCTCCAATTCTCTTTAATGATTCTAGAGTGCTCTATATTTAAAGATTTCTGAATATTCCATAATATCTGAATGTTGGATAATATTTTCCAGTTTTGTATTGAGAAAATTGATGTATAAACATAATAAATGAATTGAAGTTTCAATGGTTATTAGGATGACAACAAGAAGTATATTGATACCTGTATCTGCATAGTCATAGATCATCAAGTTTGCTTGTTTCCTAAGATTTACACCTTTTTTAAATTGCAGAATGGTAATGTGTCTTCTAACAATTTATGTGGTGCTTGAAATTTTTAGCAGAAGAAAAATCAAATTACATTTTTAATTTGTTTACTAGTTTATTTTATTCTTAGTAAACCTGTGAATGTATTCATTAATTCAAAATGATTTGCAAATTCTTTTTTTTTTAATTCACCAAATCTCCTATCAACTTTGAACTCAGTGATATCAATATAGATGTCAGAGTTTAGTTGGTCATAGTTGGAATATTATGCCATCATTATGGAAAACATTACAAATCAAGGCTTATTTTTGATTTTTTTCCCTTTGAGAGTTGATTGTAAATCATATTACCAATATGCCATAGTGAAAACGTCAATTTTACTGAGTACTACTTTGTACAAATGCTAAGAATGACTTGAAAATACTTGAAAATGAAACAAGTTCAGTGAGTTTTAGTAATTTAAGAAAAAACTGCCCAAATTCAGGAGAGTAACACAAGACTGACTTTCAGCCTTTTCTTTACTCCCTTTTACCATACTTTTATTGGATTAAAAAGCATGGATATAAATAGAAATGGATAGATTGTGATTCTTGGGAACCGAATGACTAAAATAATCTTTGTGCATTTTTCAAAGGGAACTCAGAGTACAGCTAGATTAGTAAATCAGGAAGCAGGCTCAAGAAGAAAATGACTGTGCTAGAAAGACCTGTCTCTTGGGGTTGAAGACTGAGGTGTGTCCACAGTGACAAGCTGAGGGTTGGCTTAGAAGGGATCATGAACCGTCCTTGAAAAACTCTTCATCCTCACATCTGGTGACATCTCTCTTCTGGAGCATTAAGATATTCTCAACCTATTAACTTCCTATCTTCATGCTGAAACTCTTTCCCACTTTCGAAACACACTCCTCTCCTTCCACTTTTCAGTTGCTACTTTGTACTCCTTCATGCTTCCTGATTCAGCTCAAGTCTAGAGTGGAGTGAAGGCTTTTCCTGTCTTCCAGGGCACTCCTAGCTTACCCATATCATGTAAGTTACCATGCTGTTCAATAGGATATGTTTATTTCTCTGCCTTCTCCACAAGACAGTAAGGGCTTGGACAGCCAAAACGTGTCTTTTCCAATTTTATATTCCCATTGACTAGCATATTGGGTAGCACAAGCTGGACCCTCAGTAAACGTTTGCTGAAGTATTAAACTGCCAAGTAAAGCTCTGGATTTGGGCAGTTTGTTTAAACAAGTCCATATGCATATGATGTTTAGGCTTTATGTAAATTCTAAGGACTGCCTCCATGTCCCAGCTTTCACTGAAAATAATTCCAGTAAGATTATTGTAGTCAGTTTTCAACCATATAAATGGCAGAATGCCAAAAGTGACATATTCAGTCCATTAGCTGACAATTTGGTACCAAGTTTAAGGCTGATCTGTTTCCATTTAGGAATATTTCTCTAAATGCCTTGATATGAAATCTAAAATCATCTAATCAACTACAGAATAGGCTTATATATATTATAGGCTTATAATATTATAAGTGTCTGATAAAAATATAAACATATAATCAAGAATACCAATATTACCATTGCCAGCATGAAAGTCATTTCAGACTTAGCTTTCTAAAATAAAATAATGAGAAACTGCCTATATGAGACTTATTTCCTTCAAACTAAATATACACTTGCCGTAGTAATGAAAGTTTTAGGAATTTTGGGATCAACACCATCACTACATTTGTAATGCATTTTAAAACAGATTATTCTTGTTCAAAGGATAAGTGAATGTCTTTAACATCCACAAGAGAAATTAATTCTTAATTCCTTAATGGCTTCTAGACAAAGATACTGTTGATTCTTAGGGATTTTCACCTGTTTTGCAGTGAAAAATGACAAATTAATGAAAGTCATCTCATGAGGTATTTCCACCAAGCACTGTGTAGACTAAGCAAGTTAGTTAATTTCTTTGTGTTGCCTTAAGACAGAAGTTAGGACAATTCGCAAACTATACAGACACAGCAAGAAGGACTGCTTTTGAATATTAACAAACAGTAGGCTAGACTTGTCAGGAGGAACTTATCTTTGGGAAGGCATATGTTCATTAATGTAGAGGAGGGAAAAGCTGGTTATTAAGGATAGGATGTTGCATATAGTGCTATAAGAATAATCAAAGTATCCAAGATCTAACTGAATCTTCACATATTTTTATGATTTCCTGCAGACTGCTATGTCCATAATGGCTTTCAACTTTGGGATAAACCTGAAGTATTCTGATTTGATTGCATAGATCATGAGCTACCAGCTGGTGTTTATGTACAGGTAATCACCAAACCACCAGACGTGGGTGCTGGCGTCAGTGTCCCCATCCACATCTGTTTCTTCACATGCTAATTTCACTATTTTGAAATTTGTTTCTTTCCAATTTTTTTCCCTTTTCATTCATAATAAATATTTTTCAAAATATTTATTGAGTACTTACCATGGGCCAAGTACCTCTCTAAGTAATGGAAATATAAAGGTGACCAAAATCAGTTTTATCTTTGCATTCACAGAGCTGAGGGTCTTGTGGCTCAAATAGATATTAAGCAGATGATTCCTTATATAAGGAACAACTATAAAATGAGATAAGACTTACAAAAGAGAGATAAAAATGTTGTAAAGATTTAAAGTCTGAGAAAGTGATTCCACTCTAGAGTCTAGAAAATGTCTTTCCTAAGAGGCATTTTGTCTGAGATTTAAAAGACAAGTGAAGCACAGGTGAAAAACCAGCATGTGGAATGACTGAAGTAGTCTGTAGAGCATGAAAGAGACAATAGTGCAATTTAGGGCTGGAAAGGTAAGTAGAACTCACTCTCATGTCCTTGTAAACTCTAGACTCTAGAAGTGTACATGGCCTTATGGAAAAATATAAATATGTGTGTATATATACATCTATATTTACACATATAAATAGAGAGAATGCACTTTGTACACTACACTAAAGATATGTGTATTTAATTTATTAGCAGTGGAAAGATAGTAAATGTCTTAAGGGTAAGGGATTCTCACAATAGAACATTTACCTTTTTAAAGAGACTATCATCATTGTAGCTTGGAGAATGGATTGGAAAATTGTTGAGTACATGTGGGAAAACCAATAAAGGATTGTCCTTAACTTAAACATGGTGATAAATTGATACCCTTTAGTTGTATTTAAGAAATAAATTCAAGGAGTAGATTATATGTAGGGGGTGCAATCTAAAAAAAGATATCAAATTGAAACATTTATTCATAATAATACAATATTATGTATAATAATATGTATTTTTCTAGTGCTATAGAGTGGTCTAATAAAAAGCAAAAGCAGGAATATTGTAATAGATGGATTAGAATTAAGATCCACCAAAATAATAAGAAAAAAGAAATGCATTCCATCATTTAAAAAAAAATTATGAAAATATTATAGAGAAAAGATTGCAACTATTGATGGCAAAATAATTGATGGCAAAATGTAGTTAAGCTCACTATTTATAAAATAAATATATTTGATATTTTATTTGATGAAAGTTCTTTTTCATTCAAACGAAAATTCAATCTGGAAAGAATATAATGAATATACATTTGAGGACTTATTTGAGCATCTATATATGTTTTATAAAATATAATATGTAGTATGACTTTGATGAGATTCAAGCAAATCATGGTGTAATCCTCCTCAAAGGAAGAGGTGCTTTGACTTGACATGTCAATTGATAGTCTCGGCATTAATCTCGACAATGTTGGATAGACCGTAGACAGATTTATTAGGCTGAGAGACTTTTATTTAAGGCCAGAGATGAATAGATTACAGAGAGAACAGTGCATTAGATGTCTGTATAAAGATCTCCACATAAGCATAGAATTTAAGTGTACTAACCAAGTTTCCCTTATATCTTTTTATGCAGCAGATAAGGTTTATCAAAAGCACAATTATGAAAGAACTAGAACAAAGGCAGAATTAGTGCTTGTCCTTCTTGCCTTATACCTGAGAAACAAAAAGAAAGAGAAAGAAAAGTGTGAGGCCTATCATTTGGTACTAAGGCTGTTTGTCACTGATGAAAGGAGAAAAAATAACAGTTCCAGCAGCAACTAGTTCAAGGATTCCTGAGGATGTAGCAAGGACAATTTGAATATATAGAAAAAAATACCTATGAGGTTTTGTTGAAAATAGTTTTCAATCCATTTAGGTGAATATTCTATGCAGAAAAAAAATTACAAGTATCAGAGCCTCTGCCAATGCTGGTGTTCAATGCTTAACATCAATACTGACCTAAGAATATATCCTATCCCACTTCTATACTCTTAGTTTCCAACTGGATCAGGTAGCTATTACTTAATACCGTAGCTAACTCTACTCAGAAACTTCAGTTTTAATTCAATACTTCAACTAGGGCAGACTTTTGGCTAAGAGTACTCTGCCCTCCTTAGTGATTGTGAAAGTGACCTGAAATTTGAACTTCAAATATGCACAAGTACAGTACTCCGGAACATGTTTATGGGGATCGGGGTCCTATACTGAGGAATAATATTGGGAGAACAAAAACTTACTGCTAAATGATGTGGCTAGTTAGAGAAAGAGACCACCAGTGAGTTTTTGTTCTCCCAATATTATTCCTCAGTATAGGACCCCGATCCCCATAAACATGATACCCCCAAATGTATGTTATAGATAGGGTCAACATTTTTAAGATAGATACTGCTCGAATGACTTATATTCAGCACTTGAAACTGTGGGTTATTTTGTATGATGGCACTTGCCCAATTCCACATAATTTGTAGTACGTCAATCATGGCTACTAGCATCTCAGAGTCACAGAGTCATACAAATCCCCAGAGAAAATAACATTCTTATTGAAATGGACTATTACCTGCTGAATCAACTGCCTGCTTCCAAGGAGTTGTTGTTTATGCATAAGGCATACCATTTTTATTTAAATATATGAAGCATGAAATTAGCCATAGTTTTTATTATCACTTATTTAATTGTTTTTCTTCACTTTAGATTTATATATGTTATTCTTCAAGGCTGATAGGGAGGAACCTAAATGATAAATGAATGATTTGGCATTCATTAAGAGAGAAGAGAGAGATCTGCTTCCGTCTGGGCAACCTTGAAGTGACACAATGAGGGTTTTTTAAGTTTGATAAAGAAAACGTGTGGCCGGGCGCGGTGGCTCATATCCCAGTAATCCCAGCACTTTGGGAGGACATATCGTCCACTTTGGGAGGACGATATGTATTTGGGATTACATATCGCCTGTAATCCCAGCACTTTGGGAGGCCGAGGTGGGTGGATCACGAGGTCAGGAGACCAAGACCATCCCGGCTAACATGGTGAAACTCCGTCTCTACTAAAAATACAAAAAAATTAGCCGGGCGTGGAGGCAGGCGCCTGTAATCCCAGCTACTGGGGAGGCTGAGGCAGGAGAATGGCGCTTGCAGTGAGCAGAGATCAGGCCATGGCACTCCAGGTTGGGTGACAGTGGGTGACTCAGTCTCAAAAAAAAAAAGAAAAGAAAAGGAAAAAAAGAAACCGTGTGTGTATGTGTGTATGTGTGTGTGTGTGTTATGCTAACTATAAATGAATTCATATTTTAAGCAAATTTCTATCCATTTGTATCCTCAATTATATAAATGGATAACGTCTCTGTATGATTGCAACCACACAGACACATAGGGTAGCACAGGCAGCTTTTTCAAGCAAAATGATGACTGGTTTAAAGCTGTGTGTCTCTTGGAAAAAGTTCAGTATAATTTTGGTCAGACAGTAGCGTGACTGGATTAAATTACAAGCATTACGCTTATGATCTCATGTCGTTCACAATCAAGTAAATTTGTCTATCTATCTGTACATGCATTTATATGGATACTGAAATGAGAGAATTGGATTGGACTAAGTCCATTAACATGATTGTGTATGCCTTCCGTATCTTGAAAGTTTTTCATTTTTGATGCTGTGTGTGTGTGTACTTGTGTCTGTGGGTAGGAGAGGATTAGACAGTGAGGGACAAGGGAGAGGGACAGAAACAGAAAGATACAGAGAGATTGAGAGAGAGAACATTGTTGAGGGAAAAGACAAGTATACAAAATGCATGACTAATGAAAAGAATATAAATTACGAATCATTGCACATCCACTATGAGCAAAAATTGTTGGTTGCTTTCTCCTATGCTGCCTTATTTTACCCCCATCACAATCTACTTATTGGTTATTATTGTGAACATTTTACAGATGAGGAAACAGGTTACTACAGTTATCTTTCTAGATACAGAATGCATAGTGAAATAGGATTAAATTCACATTTGTCGGTCTGCCAAATTCCAAACCCATTAAATTCCCACTGTATTATGTCACTAGTTTTAAGAAAATGAGGAAAGCTATAGTTTATTACCTTGGGATAATATCTCAAAACTTAATAATGATTTTTGTTGATAATAATAAACATTATATGTCAGATGAATCTTTGAAAGAAAAGACAAAAGATCAGTTAACAGACTTTTTCAGGGAGAATAAAGAAAACTATGTTGTAAGAAAAAATATTTTCTTTTGAGCAGTTTATAGGCTATTTGGGTTGATAATTCTTTCAAGAATTTTTTAATGTGGTTTTTCATTCATAAAATAATGAATTTAGCACAATGAGGAGGATCTAGTTTAAAATGGCATCTTGTTTCTACCAAGACATCCTGAACACAAATGGAACAAATCAGACGTTAAAGTTCAGGATGCTTACTTTTATGGATATTTTAATTTTGCAAATAATAACTAATATTCTTGCAAAAATGAAGAATGAATTTTTATTCTGAAAAGGAATGTGTTTTCCAGGATCCCAAAGAGAGGTAAATAATAAAATATGCCCGTGTAAATTTTGGATTATTACAACTTTATTGAATGGAACTAAAACATGGAGGTATGTGAGATTTATATCACCATGAAAACATTTAAGTGCAGTTAAATTTTTTAAAAGTATTTCTGTCATTTGTACAAGAATATGATCATTCAGTCTAGAGCAATACAAAGCAAACAAGACTACAGTTTTGAGGGCAATAACTTTGAAAAATAGTGCAAATTTAATTTAAAATAATGGTGCTATATTTCTTATTGACATTATTTTATAAGCTTCCAAAGTGAGTGATCCTTCTTCCAAGTCCTATGCTGGCCATTGACCTTCTGTTATGTTCATATGTTTATATCTTGCTACCAAAGAAGATGGTAAATTTGCCATGAGATATAAGGAAAATTGACATTGAAAGTCACCACCGTGTTTTGTAAAAAATGAAAAAATATGCCAACCCATCAGTGACCTATGCTTTTCAAACTATTACGTCTTTGAGGTATATAAAATAGAAACACATTGATTTGTTTGAAGACTATGTACATAAAAGACATAACTATTTTAACACTCCAACAAAGTTATCTGGAATTAAAGAACCAAGGAGATTTCTATGTCTATGGATCATTTTTAAAAGCCCTCATGAGTCAGACAGCGTAAATCTAGAAGAGCAACCCAAGGTTCAAACAGCTGAAACACAAAAAGTCTGCAGAGACCAGAGAGTCGAGGGTAGAACTGAGGTCAGGACTCAGTGTTTGAAGTATTTGAAGCTAAGTCCAGAGAAACCCAAGTTTTGCAAATGCACGATCAGCTGGGCACTAGGTAAAAGGTGGTGGGAGGATGGGCTGAGATCTCTGGGAAAGGTTCAAAGAGCGACGCATTTTGGTTTAGGCTTTCTTGGACTAAGGCCTTATGGGATTGTGTTTAAAGAGCTATGGACAAGACTGAAAAGCATTTTGATAAATGAGACTTTTCCCAAATATTGTTGGGAGAAAAGGAATGAGATAGTGGATTAGACAATACTTCTGAATCAAGTCAAAAGTGGGCAATAAATGCAAATCTTGAGCAATATTCTACGAATGTTCAAGATCCCTGGGATTGAAGAAAACACTATTACACTTCTCCGTTCTCTTTTTCTCTCAATCCTTGACTTTTCCCTTTCTGATACTAGGTTTTCTTTTCATTTGTTTGTTATTTGTTTTCTTACTTTTTAATTTTCTTATTTTTTAAGATTCAGGAAATTACCTGAAAAATAACAGGCTACTACATATTCCAGCATAAGGAATCAGAGAAGTATGATTTTCTTTTTCTTCTTACTTCTTTCCTTTCCTTTGACCATACTTCCTTACATTCTTACACATTATTTTTAGTCAAGATTTGTGACAGCTGGGACACTCTGGTGAATTGTGGCTGTAGAGCTGAGAAGTCTCTCAAGTAACTGCATTAAGTCTAAAATTGGAGAGAGGCAAACTTCCACATCAAATCAGAAAACTAAGCTGTTCGGTTTAAGTGGGTTTATTTATTTTTAATTTTTCAGCTCTAATATCTAGATACATATGAACACTCATCCTAATGTGTTCTTACCTTCTCCTCTGAGGCTGTGACTGCAAGAAAAAAAAGTTTATCTTTCTCATATTTGGTTAAGCTTTTGTTTGTTTTATCATGTGTTTGTGTATGAACTCTTCCCTACGATAGCTATCCATGGACAACATCTAACATAAAACTTCTTATACTGTTTTCTTCATGCTTTCTTGCACTGGATTCCTCCTTTTGGCATGTGATTCCTTGGACAAAATTGATAGAACTCTGTAAATTTTTTGACATAGTGTGTAAAGTTTTGTTGGACAATTACATGATGAACATGAACTACTAGTACACTACACTTGGTTTCAAGACATGACACAATTTTTTAAAATTCCACAAATATTGATTTAGTCCTAACAGCCCAGTTGATGAACGATCTAATTTCAGTCATCTGGTGATTGTTCATCACAGTGGTTCCAGTCACACTGCAGAAAATAGAATCCTTAGGAAGGGATTTGTTCCAAGATATTGATGTTTCTGGCATGACTGATAGGGTTACAGATATAGACTCTGGGAGAAATTTTTAATTTGATTCCCTGGGTGGTCTATCAAAGCAGTCACTGTCTTCAAATTGAGAAACTGCTGCTCCATGGCTTTAGAGCCATACCCTGTTGCTCATCAGGAATCCTTCACATTCAGGAAGCTTCTCACTACGTCAAGCCACAAAACCATTATCTTACACATCAGAAAAGTAGATGCATTGCAATAAGTATCTGCTAACACAGTAGTTGAATGAGTAAATGTCTGTAAGAGTAGGCTTATGTGACAAGTAACAGAAGCTTTAGGAGTACTACTTCTTCCTCAGTTTCTCCTCATCTTACAATGCATCTGATTTAGTACGAATCTGAACCACATTCTGAAATCACTGAGGTCAAGACAATGTTAATGTTTAGCCTTTCCAGTATGTGGTACAGGAATGAACAAATATTCAAAGAAAGTTGGGATTTTTGCTGCACCTCAATCCCCCATATCCATTTATAACCCCTTCTCCTTTCTTATTGTGCAAAACTTGCACATGATGGAATTTATGAAAAATTGTTAAAGACCTCTGATCAGTTTTCTTATGGTCACTGATGAAATACTAATTTCCAAGACTATTTGGACAGCTCCTCCTTTATGCCACATTTTAGAATCACTTACTCTCAATAAGCTTCTTTGATTTCTGGTGCCAAGTATATCTGCAGCTGCCCTCATCAGTAGACCTGACATCTCAGGTCTTATTCATCAGTACTGGGAAAACAATCAACTGTATTCTGAGTTTCTGAAACCCTAATCCTTTCCATGTGTTTGTCAGAGTCTTCTTTTAATTCAAAGTACAGAATCTCCCCTATTCTCCTCTTCTGAGACAACTTAACTCCATTCCACTTTAAAGACTGGAATAGTTGGAAACCCTGAGCTCAAAAACACAAAACAAAATTCCCTCAAGAGAGAGAAAATATTTACAATCTCGTGTATGATGCTTCTTTTATGATAAATGGAGTGAAGCAAAAAGGAAAGGCAATAATTAATTTTACAATAACTCATTGTTGAAGTCTATGTGCATTTTCACACCTGTTCAGTGTGGAACAGGTCGAGAATGGCTCATAGTTTTCTTTGGATTACTGAAGGGATCGGTGATTGCAATAGGTTAAAATCACTGCCTTAGATGGTTCCATTCTAAGCTAGGGATGCTCTTTATGGCTCTTTCTCAGCCTATGGGTTCTTCTACAGACATCTCATAAAAGACTGGCACCCCTTCTAAGCTCTGGCACTCATTCTAGATTTAATTTGGCAAACTCTGTTTTATTGTTTTGCCTGTTGGCCATTGCTTATTGGAAACACTTCACTTCACTTAGGGCTTAGCCTCTCTATGTTCCCACTGACTTCAAATTTCTTATTGCTTCAGATTTCTTATTGCTTCCTCAATTCCCTTCCCTGGAAATCAGAGTCTATATCTTCTACTCCTCATACACAACTGCTGTCCTCAGATCCTGGAAGCCCAGACTCAACTGATATCACTTCCTATTGTTAGTGTCATGATTTTCTTCTTGTTTAGATGAGAGAAAAATGTAATCTGCTGTTAAATATATTTTGTGTATAAGACTTTGCAGCATTTAACTTTAGTGCCTACCAAATATAAAAATTAAACTTATTACATAAAATTGATTCAACTTTATTTTATATTTAGGTATGATATATAATATTTTAATATATAATCAAAATTATCACTGTACTATGATACTAGGAAAAGATCCTGACTTTAAAAATCAATTTACATTACTTGAAGAATGTGTGATGTTGCCATACCAGCTGTGAGTGTGAAGGGTAAGTGATAACACATCCAAGTTTGATTCCTTGCAGATTGGTCACCCAATGAAATGCCCCCATAAATCAACTACAGCAGAGTGGTTAAAGCAATCAGTAGTAACCAAACATAAAGCTTGGAGTTCACTCCCTGATTGCACTAGGGGAGAGGTTTGTCCTTTCACAACCATGAAGTCTCATGCAGCAAACCCTGAGAGTAGTTTCCAATATAATGCAACTGCAACTGGAATGCTCGAGCCCAGATCTTCTGATGATTTCAGATGCAAGACTAGTGGCTCCCTTGAACTATGAACACAGAGCTGGCAGGTTCTGTGATGTCATATTGTTATTATATCCTAGACCTTGATTCCATAAGAGGTTGGATCGGTACCTTTCTAGTCCTAGTGCTAAAAAGTCCTGTAGCTCAAAACCCATGCCTGGAATTGAAAATCTGAACCACTCTAGAAGGCAATTGAAAACATAGGACATAAACACCTACTGATACTATTCCATCTCCATTACTTTTTATCAATAATGCTACTCCAGCAGGTCTAGAGTTGGAGCTGCTGGGCCATTTGCTTCTGTTCTCAGGGTCAAGTTGATGCCAGCAGGGGCAAATGTTTAACTCCAGACTGGTTAAAAAGGGCAAACTGAATAGGACCACATCTATTTCCTTTACCTTTGCAATGCCATATCGAATTTCTGGATCAATATTTCTTGCCATATGGACATTCTGCTAGCTGTTTACTCTTTAGTGAAGGTGCAGATGCATGCACTCAACTGCCAGAGGAGCACGGGAATGGGAGAGTGTTTTGGTGCCTGGATGACTTGTCAGTGTTCACTGGGGTGGTCTTAATGGATATAGTCATATGGAATGAATACTTTTCATGGAAAACTCTTGCTATCAGAAAGGGCATACATGAAGCATACAATGTAAGATAGTAAAGATGCGTGTTGTAGTTTATGTCCTAAAACCTTCTGGGAAAACTGCCAGGCTGCCTTGAATTCCTTGAAGTGTCTCCTTCAGGCAATGGCATTCATCACGAATCTATTATAACACTGACTTGCCATCTTGTACTGGACATGCCTGTGGGGTGACAGGGACCCATTTCAGTGTTTTCTAATTTGCTGTTCTGTTCCTGATGCAGCCAAACCTGAAAATTCCACATAGTTACAGAATCCAGGACCTGGTTCTCAGAAATAGATTTATTGAGATGCTAAGCTAGTTTGAGCTTTGGCTTTACCTCCAAAAGGCCATTGTATCTAATATATATTATAAATATTATTTCCTCAAAGGGCTCTCAAATTTTGTAAGTATCAGGCCCAAAAAGAATGTGGTTACACAATTGCTGCCAATGGAAATAACTGTCATCAACGAATCCTGTAATGAGTGTGAGCAAGTCAAGCCAGTGTCTGTTCCACTCTCCAGGACTGACACATTTTCCTCTGGCAGAGGAAGAGGTGTGGAAGCAGCACTGTAGGCTCTGGTCAGCTTTCTTTTGAGCTCACAGTTGAGCTGCAGATATAGCCTTTTTGCACATACCGGACTGGATAATGTGATTCTCTGCGCCATTCTTTCGAAGACTTTTTTTGTCATGTCTACTCATCTTCAACTTGTCTTCAGTAAAAATGTCAGTGACTAGCCTCACAGTCCTTGAAGACTCTTGCATGATGTTTAGAAGCTATGATTTTGCATCGGGGTAGACTGGGAGAAAACTGATTTAAGGCTGATCCTCTGCAGGAAGATTTCCCAGAAAATGCTTATTATTCTTATTCCTAATGTATTATTAGAGCTGTAGTAGACGTAGAAGTCTTTTGGGTTGACAAGGAAAGATCGGAAATGGTACGTCCTCTACTCAACAGAGGATCTCTGTTTCCTTTAAATTCCATTAACTGAATGAGACACGTTTTTCATTTCTCTGGATGCATAAGGCTGTTCTTGCATTGTTATAAAGAAATTCCTGAGACTGGGTAATATATAAGAAAAGACGTTTTGATTCACGATTCTGCAGCCTGTACACGAAGCAGAATGCCAGCATCTGTTTTTGGGAGGCCTCAGAGAGCTAACAATCATGGTGAAAGATGTAGGGGGAGCCAGTGTCTCGCTCAGGGCAATGGAAGCAGGAGAGAGACAGTGAGTAGAGAGGTGTAACAAACAACAAGATCTGTTGAGAACTCACTCACCATTGTGAGGACAGTATCAGGCCATGGAAGATCTGACCCCATTAGCCAAACATCTCCTACAAGGCACCACTCCCAACACTGGGGATTAAAATTCAACAAGAGATTTGATGGGGACATATGTTCAAGCTATATCAAAGAGTGAATCAAAACCCTCTATTTTAATCTCCCCTTTTCAGTCTTGCAATGGCATTGTTGACTTGAATAAAAGTAAGAGAATAAATGATACAAGACAGAAAACCTTCCCCAATACACTTTTGCTTCAAAGTGTGGCCATTCTTATTGCTTTACCTGCCTAGAATTCTCTTTCATTCCCCCGAGACTTCACATATATTTGATACATGATACACACACTGCAAAATTCAAAAAGGTATTTTAGTATGCACACTGTGGACTTCTCATCTACTTTATCAACTGGGGTTTGGTTACAGAAAACAAGCTGTATCTCTTATGTCAAGTGAAGGCAAGAGTTTAATCTGAAAGATTTGAAACAAAATCCAATATTAAGAAAATATTTAGCATTAAGTATTATTTGGAATAGGGGTTTGATATTTGGGAGAATAATATTTTATTAAAATTTTCTTACTGTTGATTGACACTAGCCAGATACCATTGTGTGAGTTAATACCAAATTGTTTGATAGAAGAAGGGGTCCTACTAAAAATATTTCAATAAGTGAGTTGGAATTATGTGGCTTTGCTCACTTTTTTCTGCATAGCAGCACCAAGTTAAATCAAATCATGGTCTGATGATGTTGCTTGTTTACTGTGCCCTCACAGGAGTGCCTTTGAACATTTGCCACTTTAAAAAAGAAAGCTGTCAATCCATCTTGATTTGTAGGTCTCTTTGGGAAATGAACATTTCTTTGTTGTTGAAAGGCTCAAAAAACAAACAATCCAGATGGCCGCTATCTGCACTACACATCATTCCTTCCCTTCAGGTTTTTATCTGCAGTATATTTATTACAACTGCATTGTTTTCTCTCAGTTGATATTTTGCCATTATTGGCTTAAACTGATAGAAATCTTAGCCTTATTCCTTTTCTTTTTCTTTTTTTGCATTTAGAACAACTGGGGATTAAAAGATACAAACTAATAGTGTGTTAAGTAGACTGCCTTTGTAGCAAAGCAGAAAGATTTTAAATAAGCTGAATTTGAAGCGTTACCATTTAAGCCTTATTTTCAAAAATTATTTGACTTAATTCTTTATATATTTATACATATATATAATTTAGATACATATATTTACATACATTTAAAAATCAGCTTTACTGAGATATACTTTACATTTAACAAAATGAACTGCATTGACTATATATTTTTATGAGATCTGAAAAATTCATATACCTGTGTAACCACTAGAAAAAATAATACACGTAATATTTATATTAACCTCAACTTTCTTTACGGCACTTCCCAGACAACTGTACACATGTCTGACCCCGAAAAACTACTGGACTGCTTTTTGTCACTAAAGATTACTTTGTCGTTTTTAGAGTTTCATATGGAATCATACTGTGTGTATTCTTTTGTGCGTGAAGTCTGTCTCTCAGTTGAATTGGTTTCAGCTTTCAGCTTCATCTCCTTGTTATTATTTGATCAGTAGTTCATTTATTTTTATTGGTGAATAGTCATCCAAGGTAATGCTATGCCTTTTCTTGTTAAATCTAATTTATCAACCTCTTGTGGTTACTGCTCTTTGAATTATAATTAGGAAATTTGTACAAATCCTAAGATCAGGAGGATATTCTTCAATGCAATATATTAGAAACATTATGGCTTGAACATTTACATTTACATTTAAAATCTATTTGAAATTGATATTATATACCAGATTAAAGGCAAGGTTATTGTCTGCATATGGGTATCAGTTCACTTAGCACCATGTATCAATATAATAATCCTGTAATTACTCTTACCACAATATTCTTTGTTGTTAAGCAGGTGAAAAAATACATAAATATTTGTTCTGAGACTCATTTACATTTCATTCATGTATCTATTATTGAAATATTACTATATAGTTTAAATTACTATAGCTTTGTAGTAAGTTATATTATCTAAAATGGTAAATCCTTCATGGTGTTCTACTTCTTGAAGACTGTGCTGGATGTTCTGAACACTTTGAATTTCCATGTATATTTTAGATCAACTTGTAAATAGCCACCAAAAACATGCAGGATTTCTTTTTTGTGCAATTTTCTTGAAACTATACTTTGGGAAAAATTAAACTTTCAATATATGAAGCCTAACAATCATAAATGGCTAATTTTATAATCATTAAAGCCATCTTTAATTTTTAAAATAATTTTAATATTTTTACATATTTTGACCACACACTGCGGTTCACATCTGTTATCCCACCATTTTGAGAGGCTGAGGCTGGAGAATTGCTTAAGCCCAGGAGTTTGACATCAGCCTGGGCAACATAGCAAATCCCTGTCTCTACAAAAAATACAAAAATTAGCTGAGCATGGTGGTGCATGCCTTTAGTCCCAGCTACTCAAGAGGCTAAGGCAGGAAGATTGCTTGAACCCTGGAGGTCAAGGCTGCAGTGAGCCATGATTGCACCATGGTACTCCAGCCAAGGCAACAGAGAGAGATTGTGTCCCCACGCTCCCCCCAAAATTGACATATTGAGTGGAATGTTTGCTAAACATTTTCTTAGATTGTGTATATATTAAATGTGCTATTTTTTGTTGCGATTATATACAGATTTGAGTTTTATATTGACACTAAATCCAACAGATTTGGTTAATTTACTTAATAATAATATTAATTTATACAACATTTATTACTTTCTATTTAAACAATGTTGCCATATTCAAATTGTATGTAGTACTGTGTAGACACACATACACATGAACTTACATGTTTTACATATTTACAAACGCACACACACACACACACAAATATACATATAAACAAATGTCTATTGTCCAGGTTAGGCACTCTAGTATACGTTTAATAGAAATAGTGAAAGTAGATTGTCTGACTGATTTTTCAATATAGAACAAGAACTTTCGATATTTCACTATTAGTTATGAGGTTAACTGCAGGTTTTTGGTAGACACGTTACACCAGGGTAAGGAAATGTTATTTATATTTATAAGGAAAGATTATTTCTGCTGAATATAAAAATCTAGTTTCATCTAGTGTTTTGATAATGTCAAATTGTTGTCTTCTGTTGCCCATAATTATTGATAGGAAGTCATTTGTCAGTCCTATTGTTGCTACCCTAAAGGTGATATGACATTTTTCCTTCAATTGCTTTACAGATTTTTCTTTTTATCTTTCTTTTTCAGCAATTTAACAGAATACTTATTGGTGTGGTTTTCTTGATGTATGTCTTCCTTTGAGCTCATTGATAATTTTGGATCTCAGGTTTGATGTCTTTCATAGGTTTTAAAAAATTTTTAGTCAGTAGCTCTTAAATATTGCTTCTGACCCATTTCCTTTCTCCTTTCCTTCTGTTATTCTAATTACATGGATGTCAGATCTATTGGCACTGTCTCTTATGTTTATTTTATTTCTTATTCCAAGTACTTTTTTCTCTCTTTCAGTTTGGATCAATAATCTTCTATTCCAATGTTAATGATCTGCAGTTAAACTCAAAAATGAGTTCTTAGTTTGAGTTACTGCATTTTCTGTTCTTGATTCTTGATTTTCTTTGTAGATTACAATTTACTAGTGAAATTCTCCGTCTTTTTATTGACTTCCTTAAAAATAATTATTTTAATCTTTCCAAAGTTTATGTCTAATTATTTTAAACTCTGGACTACTTTTAGGTCTGTTTCATTTTTAGTATGGATTTTGTTAATGATCCAGACAGTATATTTTAAGACAATCTCCAGATTTTTTGATACTATTCTCATCAAGTGGTGATATATCTCCCATTGGAACTATCACACCTTAGTGACTCACTTATATTCAATAAAATACAGTGGAAATGACACTATATAGAAGTCGAACCTATGTTAGAAATGGCGATAGAGTTTCCACCTGGATTCCTCAGAATAATAACTTATCTTGAAGCCTTTGATCACCATAGATTATGTCATGTATCCTAAGACCACCATACTCCCAAGAATGCCAAATTAAGTCACATAGAACTATAATACATTGTGAGCTCTAAGTCAGAGTTTGGACACGGGAAAAGAGGCAAAAGAGATGCCTAGAGCAAATTACAAACAATTAAGAAAATATTCACTGTTAAAGTCTTGCAAGTGAAGGCTTTTTATATAAAGAAAAAAAAAAAGGAATGTGCTTTTGAGTTTTATACTGTACACTCTCTCTCGGGGCCTTGGAAGTGCCACACCTGCACTTTCATGACCCTCAGCGGGAATGCTTCCTTAAATTTTGCATCCTAAGCACCTCTCTTGTGCCACTCTAGGCCAAGTTCTTCTCTGAGTTTACGCGGAGAGGGAGATACTCAGCTATTCCCCAACTGCTGCAGCCCACACTAGAGGCTTCCTCAACAGTCTGACCACAACTATGTAAAAGGCCTTTTGCCAGAAATGCCCGGCCAATCCCTACACCAGTTGCTGATGCACAGAAACATTCTGGATAAAAAAATATTTGTTGTTGTTTTAGATGGAAAAACCACCAAATTTTTAGATTACCTGCTATGTAATAGTTGATAACCAAAACAGTGCTATTATTTTATGCATGGTAATTTCTGGTTGAATGTCATACATTGTGTGTGAAAACTTTCAGGATCTGAAGATCGCATTTCCTTCTTCCAGAGAAAATTTAATTTCTCTGGAAGACAGATTAACTTATTAAAAGAGTAAGGAAGGTGATCTGAAGCTTAATTTTCAGAGGGTTTATTCTAGTTTGCAAGTAGTTTAAGGTTTTTTTCTTTCTCTGGTTTTAATTGTAAAGTGAAGTGATTTCTCTTTCTTGTAACAACATTCTAAGGTACATTTGTGTGTGTGTATGTGTGTGTGTGTGTGTGTGTGTGTGTGTGTGTTCTTGGGTCTGTGAGATGAACAAAAGCTTAGGCTTCTTGTTTAACCTTTTAACAGCAGGTTTCTACTAAGCTTCTTCCCTTTTTGACCTGAGCATCTCAAGATTCACCAAATAACATTGAGGACAAACCTGGGCAGAATGTCCAGTTCACTCCTCCAGTAATCCAGTTAGTCAAGCATTTTGTCCAAGTTCTGTCTTCTTAGTACTTATACGTTTTAATTTTTGCCTTCCGTGCCAGCAAGACTGCCAACAACTCTGGACCACAATTTCAGCTAAACTTCAATGGCCTCAGACAGGTAATGGGAAATGCCCCAGTGGAAAAGTGACAGTTAATGTGAATCTTACATAAATGAGTTTCTGTCATTTCTTGGATCTTGCTTTCTTCCCTCACTCCATGTCTTAGCGGCTGCATTTACTTAACAATGAAACTAAAGAGATGTTTTTATTTTCATCCTGTTTTACATTTTTTGGTCAGTTATAGATATAGGTCTTTCCAAGCTTTTGTGCAGTTTGATACAATGGGAAATTTATTTCTATCTGATATTTTCTGCTACATTTTAATTCATTTCAAATATATTTATATATTTATATATTTTGAATACATACTATGTAACTTTTATTTTTATAACATTGGTCAAAATGTGTTTTCTTTCTTCAAAGACTTTAAACTCTAGTGATGGTTTTGGATCAAATTGATAAGAAACTCAAATCACATGTAGAGTAATATATATTGAAAAATATTTATAATAGTTTTGATATTGTTGGTGCTATATGTCTTTTAGTTTTACTGCCTGGTCTAAGAGCCATCTCCTTCATATATTCTAACTATTACAATCCTATATTCATCTGTTTTGTAACCTGTGTCTGAGTGAGGCAACCATGCTACCATCTGTTATATTTCTTGTATGATGTCTGCTGCCCTCATTATAGGTTATTGCGAGTCTCCAAGGGCTAGAATCTCTTTGCCTTTGAGCCATTTTCCAACAAAATAAAAATGGCTTGCATTTCCTCTTGTCACTACACAAGCTGTATTGTAAAGATTGCCTCAATTATAGCATCACTTATGTTATCTTAAGCAGAATTGATTTTGTTTTCATTTTGTGGGAATGAAAGTTGGCTCAGTAAAAGCTTTTCTAAGTACCATGTTGCTGTATTTCATGTACCTCAATCTTCACATCATGCTGCTTTTGCATAATAATAGTGACATTATTTAGTATTTATTCTGGATATTTAGACAGAAAAGCATTCTGAGATACAATCTACCATATGTGTACTAGAGGAAGAAGACATTCTTTAGAGTTCATTATCACAAAATTAAAACAACTGGGTAGTTCTTTCAATTTAGCATTAAGACACTAGTGTCAAGTATCTTCTATTATTCTGGCCAAAGCCAGTAATTTTTATAGGAGAACAGAATGGATCTTGTCACTAAGCTTTTGTACTCTGTTAGATAATGTGAGAGGCATATTATCTGTGTCTGAGCATTTTTCAATTCATCTTTTTATTTTTTCATAAAGATACAGCTGAAATATTTTTTAACTTGCTGAAAGCCAAATGCTAAATCCTAAATACCTTTAGGATCTGATAACACTACCATGCACCATTTCCATCAGCCTCAGTTCTTGATTTTTCTGTTCAGATATTTCTGTATTCACTTGAGTTGAGTGTAGGTGCTTTTTCATCACTTTTAGTAAAAAATGGCACTTAATCTGAAGTAGGAAGAAACACAAAGTAAATCATAGCATATGCAGTAGGACAAAACTGAGATCCAAGAGAACTGGGCTCTACTTTTGTTACCATAATTTAATGTACGATCATGGAAAGTAACTTGATTTGGCATATCTTCACTTATAAAGTAGGTGGAATATATTTAATAAGCTTTAAGTTTTCTTTCCATGAACCAAGTGAGAATTTTATGACAGTTAGCATAGTCCTAGTCACATGGAAGCCATCCCAGAAAAAATGCTTAGTAATCCTATTATTTATTAATTCAGCTTCAGAGAGTACATTTTTTTCTGAAATGCTTGAACAGTTTTTAAAAAATATTTTTATATATTTGTAAATTTTAATTTTCTTTTACTAGGCTTAATGTCATTGAACTTTTTACATTAGGGTCTATTTTCCAAACCTTTTATAATATTTGTTACTTGTCTCTTAATATGTATAATACTCTGAATTCTTTGAGATGTCACCATCTCTCAACCTTCTTCTATCTTTAGCAAATTCCATCTTACACTAGAGTATAATCACTAATTGATACAGCTTATCCTCTGTGAAAATGTAGATCAAATTTAATGTTTAGAAAACAAAACCCAAGCTTCAAACCATCGCCATGCTAGACATTGAATATATATATCACAGAGGCTTTTGAGAAGTATCTTATTTCATTTTAGAATAGATTGTAAGCAGAATAAAATCAATTAAAACCATGTAATAGTAATATTATTTCATTTTTTATACAAAACTAAACATTATGTAGACTTTATATTGTAGTCATTGATATAAAACTGATGTTGTACATAAATGGTGATATTTTTGGTCAGTATGATAAATCTAAATGCCAAAAATGTTTTTAGACTGAGAATTACACTAATAATTCAAGATATTTTCATGTTAACTTTTAGAAATCTTAAAATATGTATGGAAAATGTCTGCATTATGTTATCATATCTAAGTTCATATTAAACATATTATCAGACTCACAATGTGCTATTCTTTCTGGTTCCGTAATCCTAAAAAACACAGAGACACCAAATAGAATCATTCTGAAAACAAGTGATGTGACAAAATTTTAAAACATTTTTATGTTGTTCTATTAACCTGAAACTACCTTTAAGTAAAAAGCATCACCCATGTTCTAACCATTTATGAAGCACACACACTCTCTCTCTATTTAAAATACTGACTTCCACTTATCCCTGCCACAAATCATATAGTCAAACATCCACACACACTTTTTCCTACCACCCAACTTGGCAAAAGTTACTTCATAATTTTCTCCTAATAGTACTCATATACTAATTATCCACTAAGTTGTCAGATTTTCTGATTTTAAATCTACTTTTCTTACATACTAGATATATGACATTGCCTGTTAATTTATGTATTGAAAATTATGCTCCTAACTGGTAGTATTTGCACCAACCTTATGGAGTTTAATTAAGGATCTAAAGAGAGACATATGCCAAATTCTAATTATAATACCTCCTTTTTCTCTTTTCTCTTAGCTCAACTAATACTGTTGAATACAGTGTTGATTGTTGGAAGCTTGCCCTTGTAGTATCTTTTGTGTGAAGCACATGTTTCATATAATAATCAACCATTTCCCAATTTTGAAATATTGTTTTCCAATATTGTTCTACTCCAAATTATGCTTTATTGCATGCTTGCTTGCATATGTTTGCATGTTTGTCTTATTTAAACTTTAATAACTATTTTCAAATTGTTCTCTAAAATGATTATAACAAGTTAAATTCTTACCAAGAATACAATTGTCTTTCCCAGCACTAAACGTCTCAATCTTTTAAAAATATCTTCTAATCAGTAAAATGAAATATCATTAGTGTTTTTACATTTTGTTGATCATTCTGAAAGATAATAATCCTGTAATTTTCATATGCATTTATCAGTTGAGTTGAATATCTTTAAAATGTTATTTTATAGGAGCTCTTTGGACTTTAGGGATATTAGCTCCTGTTTTTTTTTTTTTTTTTTTTTTTTCCCCACGTGGTAAATGTTTTCTCCGTTTTTTAATTTTTATTTTGAATATATTTATGATCTATTTTTGAAGATTTAAATTTAACTTTAGGTAATCTGTTCTGCCTTCATTTTTGTTGGTTTTGTTCTTTATGGTTTCTGAGTTCTGCTTACAAAAGCACCCTCCTGGTAAGGATGTATAAAAGTTCTAGTGTCCTGCATGTCTCTTCAATGTTCTATAACAATAAAACCAATATTCTCTAAGTGTCTAGTAAACCAGGACTACACTTTCCCCTCAGGCTTCCACTGTGACTGTGTACGGAATTGGACATTTCTGCAATAATGGTCAACCTTTGACAAAGGTAGAGAGTAAATACAACAGTAATGGCTTCGTAAGAACAAATTCTTTTCTAAAAATTATCATTTTAAAAAAGAAAACACACATATTGAAGGGCAAGAGAGGTCTGTTTCAATGCATTTTATAAGGATGATTTTCAAGATTTAACCTCTCTTCAAATCACATGAGCCTGGGAATTTGGCAGTTAATCTATTTTGAAATAATTCGATCTTTATCTCAATCTAATCTTAAGTCCTACCTAGTCTTAACTCATGTGTTAATTTATATTTTTACAATGTTTTTCACTTTTGACTTTCCCTTCCATAAAGTTAATGGGAAGAGAAATATGTGTATAAATTTTTGACCACATTTCCCATAAATATTTCAAAATGCATAAACTGTGTGTGTATATGTGTTTCAAAAACAGTGTGGGAAGAGTTAGATAGCAATAGCAATCAAAGAAATTCAAATCATTAGGCATTTCTTATTCAGTATCTCACTTCATGACTTTCAGATACAGACTAGTGCTGGAATCATCTTTATGTTTGCTCATATGTCTGGCACCTCAGGTTCAGTGTCTCAAAGAGTTGAGGAATGGAATAGCTGAGTTTCCTCAGCCAACCCCTTTATCTGTGTGTGGCCTCTTTCTGTGATATCTCCAGCAAGGTAGCTTCCTAGGTGCCTGACTCTTACAGAGGGAAAGAGAGAGAAGGAGAGAGAGAGGAAACCACGTGGAAATTATATTACCTTCCTCAATGTAGCCTTGATAATCATTCAGCGTCATTTCCATCTTAATCTTTCCACACAGACAATAACAAGGATATTTCAATATTGAAGAAGAAGACATAGAGACTCTACATTTCTATGAGAAGTATGGTAAGTAACTTGTACAAGTGTAAAAACACAATTATGATGTCAAAACATAAGAAATTCTTTAAATTATTTCAGATACAAAAGTACCATAGAATGCCATATAACATGAAACTGATGATAAACTTCTCTAAATATTAAGAAGGAAAGATCTTTAATACATTTAATTTTGAAATATTTTCGTTTTTAATATATTGAGATATATCATCACACATGTGTGTTATTTGACTCCTAAAATGTTTAACAGGTTGAAATATAACAATCTCATTGTTTTAGTTGTATTTCATTTTTCATGTGGTTAACAATAATACAGAGAGTTTGGGGTGAACATTTATGATCCAAAAGACTTTTGTTCCTCACAGTTTAGCTGAATATACTACTTGAAGTAACTAGAATATGTATTTGTTATACTGATCTGGAGAATTTGGTGTTCATTTTATCACATCTCTGAATGTTTTATAACAGCAGAAGTTATGTTCTTTAATGTGAACATTCTTATCTTTATCTATATGTGGTGAAACTATAGACAAATAAGACAGATAAAACTGTATTTTTTCAGGTTTGTGCTAGTAAAAGAACCAGGAGTCAGTTTTAAGGTTTAATTTATAACTAAATCTTCTCTCTCCATAAACTTTTAGGAACTACAGTGAATCTGGACAACTCAATTTGAAAATCAGTGCAATGATAATCTCCATTCTCTCTTTTATCAATAAAACATTCATGTATGAATAGCTCAAATTTATTTTTCTGGTTTAAACATAAAAAGGTTTATACCCAGTCTCTTTTACGGAAATACTAATAGTCATGTTTAGATGTATTTGCTCACTATTTTATCCACTAATATCCAGTCACTTTCTGCTTCTCATCAAAATTTCTCAAAAAAATAAGTATATAATTGATATTTCTCCTTCACTTCTTAGTGAACTTTATTATTCACATTTAACTTCCTGAAACTCAGCAGTCAATATAATTAACAATAGCATTCAAATAGTATAATTTGGTGGGTATTTTCTAATCCTTTCCACTTAATGACTTAATGTCACCATGTATAGAATTCCTTGAACCACTTTAATCTCTACATTTTTTTTCTGTACTTGCATTGTCTATTTTATGTAGCTCTTATAGCTTTATTCTTTTATTCATTTGCTCAACATAGACATACTTTCTACTTTTTTTTGGAATAAATAGTTTGGTGGAAGACACATAGAAGTGCACAGGAAACTACCATACAGTGTTATTATCATTATTGTAAAATTCATGATGTTGTGCAGATATATGGGAGAGATGCCTATTTCAAGCTCATGAATTATAGAAAGCTTCTTGGAGATGGTGGGCTCTCAACTTACTCCAGAGGACAAGTAGGAATTATTCAACAGAAGAATTACTTAGAAGTGGGAAGTTATTCCAAACAGGAAGTAGTATTAAGAAGGGGTCTGAGATACGAGAGTGTATGGGGAAATTGAAAGCTCAGTCTGGTTGACTTTTGTGAGGTGGAATGTGTTAAGAGTTGAAACTGAAGGGATAAATCTGGGCCAAATTTGCCAGGATATATTATTTCAGCCCTATACAAACTATAAACCATTGAGTAGTTTACAGTTATAAAGTGTATGCTCAGTTTGGTTTATTTTATCCACTCTGTTTTATACCTGTTTCTCTTTTATGAATGTATGCTCTATTTCCATTTGTTCCTCTCTCCTACTCTCTTTGAGTTTACCTAGATACATCTTTATAAAATTCACATATGTTTAGCTTACCAATTTTAAGGCTTTGTTTTCTTTTCATTATACATTTACTACCTTAATTTTTCTCTAAGAATAAATTTAGTTGCACAAAGAAAGAACTGATATATCTTTTCATTATCCTTATTTTTTAAATACTTTTCAATTTGTATTATGGTTCATTATTTCATCAATGGGTTAGTTTAACATCTATATTATAATTTCTAAATTTATGGGCATTTCTTTTTATAAAATTGTATTGATTTTTAGCTTATTTGCAGTGGGGTCAGCAATCATATCTTATAGGATTTCAGCTCCTCAAAATTTGTTGATTCTTGTTTTTTGACTAAAGTACCCATATAAATTATATCCAAACAAGCACACTTTAAAGGGTGAAAGGGGGAAATAATAATTAATGTTGAAACAACAGAAAAGAACCAAAAGTATCTCAGGCAAACTGGATGTATTGTTACTGTATTTATAGCTCAATATGTAGCCAATATTTGTAAATTATCTATGTGTTCTTGAAAATAATACATTATTTGAAAGTCTTGGGTGTAGTGTCATAGTTAGGGGACCCTTAGGTGAGTTTTATTAATTTTTATAACGTTTGTATTCTTCTTGAAGTTTTATTTGATTGTTTCATTCGTTACTGAGAGATTTATGTTAAAATCTCCAATATGATTTAGACTGATTTCATCTTTCAATTTTACAACTTTTGTCTTAACTCTTTGAGACCATGGAATTGCGTGCGTATGAATAACAATTCTTAGTTTGAACCCAGGAGGTGGAGGTTGCAGTGAGCCAAGATCGTACCACTGTACTGAAGCCTGGGTGACAGAGCAAGACTCTGTCTCAAAAAATAAAAATAATTAAAAATAAAAATAAATAAATAAATATATAATTATTTCGTATTATTAGTTAATTGAACATTTTATTAGGAAATCATTAATTTTTCCTATGAATGCTTTTTTGTCTCAACATCTAATTTGCCTGACATTAACAACATTACTATCATTATTTGATAATTTTTATTGTATATCTTTTTATTGGTTCATTTTAAAAGAAATGGAAAGTCATTATTTCCTCAAATATTATTTCTGCATATTCCATGTATTTTCTCTTAGTAGGACTATAATTGAACTTTTTTAGTATTTCTCACTATATTTTCTATATATTTATGCATATATGTGTTATAATGTTTGTTATCAACAAACTGATTGTTTTACAATGAGCAGTAATTGTTGTTCTTTAATTTGTGTTTATTCTATTTACATTTAATGTACTTATTCCCTTTTCATTTAATGTATTTAATGACATATTTATATTTGAATTTATCATCTTTCTGTAGTCTTTCTGTTTGGTTCAGCTATTCAGTTCTATATCTGTTTTCCCTTCTCATATATTACTCTTCTTCACTTTAGCAAGGTATTTTTAAATTTTCTCTTTACTTGTTGTATTTTGATAACTATTCACCTTTAATATTTTAATATGTGGTTAATATAAATTCTTGTAACATTTTAAGTATGTATTCTTATATTGAATATATACTAATGTATATATCAATATATAATATATACGAATTCTAACACATATTTTATATATATGTGTGTGTATACACACACACACACACACACGTGTCTTACGCTACCCTTACAAGTTTTATTCTCTACTAATAAAGGTATCATGATAATAGGAATTTTATACTCCTTTTGGAAAAGAAGAAAGCAAATAAATTAGAATACTTTAACTTCATGACTTACATGCTATTTTTCTTATGTTTTCTGATTATATATATGTATATATAGAAAGACAGATTATATAGATTCTGTTGACTAAATTTATTCAAACACCTATTTACATGTATCACCAATATCTAATAGCTTTATATTTTTATTCCTTTATGCATCTCCAACAATGCTTCTGAGAATCTCATTCTCTAGTTAAGGATATCTTCATAATTTCCTGTTTTTCTTTTTTAGAACATGATTTTTATTTACTATTGTTTTGTAAAGATTCTGGAGAAAGTGTTGATTTTTAAGACAGAAGATACATTCAGTTAAGACATTGAATACCTTTCTTATTACATGTGCTTGGCTCTTACAAAACATATTGAGAAATATTTTTATGAGATTTTAAATTATTTTGTTGTTACAGATATGGTTTTTTTTTTAATTTTTATTTTTTGATTTAGGGGTTTTGCTGTCTTACTACAGTTTTTTAAAGCTTTACTTTCATTCATCTTGCTTGTGTTTCATTAAACATCTTGAATTTTTGGATTACTGGCCTTCATTGGTTTTTGAAAAGCTTAGTCATTATTTCTTCAAATATTACTTCTCCTATTTTCTATATTTTTTGCTAGTAGGGCTATAATTGAACATTATTTTTAGTACTTCTCACTATGTTCTCTATATCTTTTATCTTCTCTTGTTTTATTGTTTTGAACCTCTCTTCTTTATTCCAGATGGATTACTGTGAGTTCTCTCCTGTGTTGGTAATTATCTCTTCAGTTTTGTGTAATACACAGTTATATAAGGTTGGTGCACCAACCAAATGCAAACGTTGTATTATTTTTCTGGGACTGTCATGCCACAAACTGGGTATTTAGACAAACAGGTAGCCTCAGGTATTTCTTGGCTTATAGATGACTGTCTTCTCCCTGTGCTTTACATTGTTTTCCATGTATGGTTGTCTTTGTGTCCAAATCTTTCTTTTTTAAGGAATCCATTAACATGTATCAGGGCCCATTTTAATGAGCACATTTTAACTTGAATGCCTTTGAAATGATACTATTTTCATTTAATATCTCATTCTGAATACTGAGGAATAAGACTTCAATATTTCTTTTTTTGGAGGTTACAATGCATCTTAAAACATCATTCACTGAGTTCTTAATTTTGGTTAATTTTTTTTTTTTTTTTTTTTTTTTTTTGCCCGGTTTTAATTTAGTTTTAAAAAAAAAAAAAAAAAAAAAGTGTCATTTCCTTTCTACAGTTTCCAGTTCTCAGCCAAAATTATTCATTTTTAATGGTTATTTTCCTGAACTTTTAAAGCATATTTACTTTACAGTGTTAACAACAACAACAACAAAAAAAAAACACAAACAGGAGATTTGTGGAGGAGTTTGTGAAAAATTATGTATATTTTTGAGGAAGTTAAGCACTTGTGTTACCACTCAACATGTGTAGCATACATTCTCCCTTCACTTTGCGGTGGGATTTCAATATTAAAATTAGGGAGATTTTGGCTCAACATGTCATATGGTGAACTACTGGGCACAAAGGAGGTTTTTGCATATCCTCTATAAGCCAGAGGAAACTGGCTGGAGGTTTGTAGCAGTTTATCAGGAAAGAACGTTTGTAAGGCTTATCCTTAGTCTATTGAGAGTTGTGGCAGGACTGCAAAGCGGGAGAAAGTATCAGAAGGGTAAGGAGAAAAGCCTGCATTGGGTAGTCTTGAAGCAGGAAGCTACACGTTTTTTAATTAGCAGGTTCCAGGTGGTCAGTCCGTCACCACCAAGTGTTCTGTCTGAGGTCAGCTGGGAAATCTTTCAGCCATAGCTGTTTTGACATGTTTTTGAGAAGTTGGTTCTGCTTAATTATAGGAATAAAAACCTTGTGACAGGTAGTGACATGTATTTTATTTGTGAGCCCAGGGATACGTGACCAGCCTCTCACTCTGCCATGACCATTTGGTTCTGTTTTGTAGTTTTACTATGTCTGTTTTTAGCCAGAGAGTTCATTGTGTTTGTCTCCTGAGGTGTATTTTAACAATAGTCAGTATACTAATTTATTTTTTTTATACTCTTTTTTTTTCTTTTTTATTATACTTTAAGTTCTAGGGTACATGTGCACAACGTGCAGGTTTGTTACATATGTATACTTGTGCCATGTTGGTGTGCTGCACCCATCAACTCGTCAGCACCCATGAACTCGTCATTTACATCAGGTGTAACTCCCAATGCCATCCCTCCCCGCTCCCCACTCCCCATAATAGGCCCCGTGTGTGATGTTCCCCTAATTTCAATCCCAAGAGTCACTTTAGGTTAGTTTTCACTGACTTTCCTTTTTGATTGTTTTCATTTATATTCAATTTTGTCTTATCTTTGGTTAACATTGTTTTTGCCTAAATAATTTCGGAAACTAGGCTAACATTTTCTTTTTCCGGAGGGAATTTTTGCATGATTATATAAGGTATTTATTGGCACAAGCAATCAAGTGGGTGTATCTCTGTAAATACAAAACAAAAAGTAGACTATAAGAAAAAATACATCATTATTAGATATAGGGAGTACCACTAACTAATTTTAAAAGCATTAGTGAGACAAAAGATTTAACAATTTAAGACACATGAATTTCTGAGAGTACATGGAATAAAAATTAATAAAACTAGAGAGAGCAACAGATAATAGTTGGATGTTTTACCATAACTCTTTCCATATGATGAGACCCTGTCTATATCCCCAAAACAAATAAATATATAATAATTTTAAAAAGAGACAAAAATCAATGGTTATAGAATATTTGGACATAATAAACATGCTTAATCTAATGAACATATAAAATATCAGTGGAGCTTATTAGAAAGTACATGTTCTTCTCAAGGAAATCTAGAACATTTACAAAAATTAATCATGCACTAGACCACTAAGAAAATCCCAACAAAGTTCAAAGAACAGTTTCATACAGATAGAGGTAATATTCAAAATATTTATCAACTGTTACACCATGGGACTGATAAATTGAAAAAGATGCCTGGCAAGTTAGATGAATACTTGATTAACAATCATAAAGTAATACAGTCAGCTCTTCCATAATTGTGGCTTTCCCACCACAAATTTAACCAACCATAGACAGAAATTTTTTTTTTTTTTGAGACGGAGTCTCGCTCTGTTGCCCAGGCTGGAGTGCAGTGGCCGGATCTCAGCTCACTGCAAGCTCCGCCTCCTGGGTTTACGCCATTCTCCTGCCTCAGCCTCCCAAGTAGCTGGGACTACAGGCGCCCGCCACCTCGCCCGGCTAGTTTTTTTTTTTTTTTTTTTAGTAGAGATAGGGTTTCACCGTGTTAACCAGGATGGTCTCGATCTCCTAACCTCGTGATCCGCCCATCTCCCTCCCAAAGTGCTGGGATTACAGGCTTGAGCCACAGCACCCGGCCGACAGAAAATATTTTAAAAAATAATTACAATATATAGTTTAACAATTATTTTCACATCATTTACATTGTATTAGATATAAATAATCTAGAGATGATTTAAAGTATATGGGAGGATGTGTGTAAGTTATATGCAAATACGGTGCCATTATATGAGGGATTTGAGCATCCATGGATTTCGGTATCTGAGGGGGTCCTGGAACCAATTCCTCAGATGCTGAGGGATGACTATACATCTTGTCATGTGATACTGGCTGAACATCAGCCCTGAATATAGGCTATGTTTTTTATTATTAGACATTTAAGATAAAAATAATTTTAAAAATCATGTATATTTGGAAACTGACAAACATGCTTCTAAATAACTCATGAGTCAAAGAAAAAAAAAGAGACTTAGAAATTACTTAGAACTGAAAGATAAAGTTTCTATATTAAAATTAGGTATTTAGAGGACATCTACTGTTGTTCGTGGTGGAATGGTAGGTGGTAGACACAATGATCTCTCTCCTTTTTCAAACTATTTCTTCACTTAGTTTCTGACAAAACATTCTCAGGTTTCTTTTTTACTGCTGTTGCTGCTTTAGCAGTCTTACTTGCCAGATCTTTCACTGTATTGTCTAAATATTGGAGTTCCCCACAGCTCAGTTCTTAAATCTCATCTATTTTCCCTCACTATACTCTCCCCGTTGGTTATTTCATCCAGCCTCAAGATACTAAGTGTAATCTATGCGCTCAAGGCCACCAAATATATACCACTAGGCAGCTCTTCTCCCCTGAACATCAGGACAGAATATCAACTGCCCACTTGGTACCTTTGCATGAGTTGACTAACTAGAATTGTTTAAAACTACTACTTCTAAAATCTAACATTTCCTAAAATGAGCTTGCCAACTCTGTTACTCTTACAGTTTTTCAAACTCATTAAATGACAACAACATTCAACCTGTAGCTCAGACCGAAATACGGAATGTTCTTCTGATCTGCTCTCTTTCTTGCCATATTCTGTGTGTTTTATCGTCAAAATCTGTCCAGAATCCAATTTATTTTTTCAACCCCCACTGCTACTACTCTTCTCTAATCTATCATTCCATGTATTGTAGATGACTGGAAGGGCTCCATATCTATTCTCCCTAACTTCTACTATGATCCCTTTTCATTTATCTTCAAGTTAGCAGCTAAAGTGATCTGGTTAATCCTAGCTAAATAAACGTGTTTTTTTCCTTGAAGTCATGCAATAATTGTCTAGTTAACTTGTTGAAAGCCAATATTGGCTGGGGGTGGTGGCTCATGCCTCTAATCCTAGCACTTTAGGAGGCTAAGGCAGGCAGATCACTTAAGTCCAAGACCTTGAGATCAGCCCGGGCAACATGATGAAACCCGGTCTCTACAAAAACTACAAAAATTAGCCAAGCATGGTAGCTCACGTCTGTAATCCTAGCTACTTGGGATGCTGAGGCAGGAAGCTCACTTGAGTCTGGGAGGTTGAGGTTGAGGCTGCAGTGAGTAATGATTGTATCATTGCACTCCTGCCTGGGTGACAGAGCAAGACCCTCTCTTAAAATAAAATAAAATAAAATAAAATAAAATAAAATAAAATGAATGTTTCAAATGAATAGCTCACCCTCTCATCTTTTTAGGTCTTCATTCAAATATCAACCCAAAAGTTGGCTGTCTATCTACAATATTTAAAATAGCATTTCTTCCCTTATCATGACATCACCTTTGGCCTTCCTTGCTCTAGTTTTCTCATGAGCCCTTAAACAAGATTGCTATTTCTATTATTTAATCCTTTTTATTGACTCTTTTTAGTAAGTAATAAATCCCACAAGGATAGAGATTTCTATCTGTAGCATTCTACAATGTATTTACAGACTGTTGAACTGTACCTGACCATATTAAATATTCAATATTATTCAATATATATTTGTTGAGTTAATGAATGACTGTATAAGTGACTAATACACTACAGAATGAAGAAATATGATTGCAGCAATAATATCTGAGATATACATATAAATATGAGCATAGAAATTGGAAAAATTTTGGTAAAATAAAGAGCCATATCCTGGGTAGAGGAGTAATAATTACATTAATTAAAGTTTTACTTCAAAATGTGCATAAGTAGATTAACTGAGCTATTATATTTTCTTTCAATTAATACACTATTTAATGATATTAAAACCTTTTCATGTGAAATATATGTTTGAATTTTTATATGCAATTTTATTTGATTGGATAATTTATTTCCATAATAACTTGGGTTAGTGTGCTGGGCCTTAGCCTTAAAAAGTTTACATACTGCTTAATTAATATTTGAGTCTATTTCACACATCTTTTGTCAGTGCTGTTTTAAAATCTCCCACAGAGACAATTAGTGATTCTGTGGGCATGAAAGAACCATATAGTTTGAAACATGCTTCAAAGAATGGTAAGTTCATACCTACAATATTTATTTAGGAAATTAATAGATATCCTCCAACTTCAACTTTCGATTACACACCAGTACAGCTTCACACAAACAAGTGAAGCAGAAAGCCAAGGTTTGTCACACTGACAACCATTCTAATAGCTCTAAAAGTGCGGAACAAGACAACTGACTGAAATCCCTGTTGGCGTTTCACATTCTCAATTTGAGTCTACTCTTGTTAAATGGTATATCTTAGGCTCATCTTTTCAGAGAAAGAACTTAGAGAAATATGAAAATATTAAAATCTCAATACCACAAGGATCAACTATAAATGATTTCTGCCTCAAGTTATTTCAGGTCAAAAAATCAACCACATGACAGTTCACAAATACATGAGAAGGCCATTTGCTTCCACAAACCTGAAAAAAAAAAAAATCACCTACTAAGTCATAGTTTTAGTTTTAAGAAATATTATCTGGAACTTACTTATTCATCTGTCCTCATTGCTTCTTAGTTTGCATATACTCTTTTAAGTTTTTGACAGTATTATAAATTCTTATTACTCAAAGCTATCTTCTAGACATTAACCATCTTTACTTGCAATTGATCATCTGCAGGCAGTAAAGAAGATCTTCATATAACCCTTGTGAATTAGCCTTAGGCCATAAAATAGCTTAATTCAGGCAAAGTCAGGTTTATTTGCTATCAACTTTTATTTTCCTTTGACTCAGTCACATAGTAAAATAGAGGCACGATATAAGCATTTATATCCAGATTATCACTGTTTTACATTGGGTGCTCCAGAGGCAAAGCCTGATACTGGGTTTCAAGGGAACATGATTTATTGGAGAAGTACTATTCAGGGGAAAAAAAATCTGTTAAGGGAGTGAACAAAGTAAGAGGAGGAAGTCAAGAAGCTAAGCAAGAATGTGGCCTCAGTTCTAGTATTGGCCTTATCCAAAGCATAGAGATTGGATTCTAAAGCCTATATTACAACAGAGACTTGGCCCCTATTTCATTGAGGGCTTTGAGTTTTGTATCCCTTTGTTAGTCAGACAGTGGCTACTCTTCTGGTGAAAGGTGTAACCTCCCAGGTCTTCCTGGTGCTGTTAATCCCCATCAGCCAAGGAATTCCTTTCAAGAAGGTCATAGGCGTAAACCATTAGCCACGACACTTGCAACCACTAAGGAATGGGCATGCTAACTGGAAAATAAGAACTGGAAAGAATGTCAGCATCATCTACATCAGTCTATTCCTTGCACTCACATTACATTTACTACATTAGGGAAACATCTATACAAGAGTCCAGTTAGTCAGAATTTCATTTTGGAAGAAGTTGCTTTAGTGGGATAAACTACAGCCCCAAATGTTACCACTAATCCTAAAACCGTAGGATATATTCATCACATCCCTCCTTTACCACTTATTTTATTTTCCTCTCATCCTTGGGTAGCCCTTCCACTGTTGAAGTGGCTTCCCTGGTGGGGTGACTCAGACCCACATCATTGAGAGATCTGAGCCTGTTTTTTTCTGCTTTTATCTGGCTATGGCTGCTATACTTGAATATTTCCATTTAACACTGTACATAAGAATAGAAAAAGATGTTCAGCAGATTATATGAATGCCAAATATTCCTTCCTGACCCTATTAAGAAGGAGTCGTCCTACAGTCTTAGGATATTCAGCTTCAATTACTCCTGCTTGTATTGTAACTCATTTTTGAGCCTGCTGGCCTACTGGAATGAAGAGCTCAGATTCCTGATATAAAATTGTTGAGATTCTGACCATATCCCTTGATACATTTGCCTCCTCTCTGGAAACCAGGCCATCTAGTTATATAGAGTTTAAGAAGCTGTGGGATAAATACAACTACCCTCAATGGGTTTTTAAAAGTGAAGATCACTTTTATTTCTACCCCTTTTTTCCCAGACTCATGTAGTCTGTCAATGGAGGGCAAATAAAGATATAATAGCAATTTGTTTAAGGTATATTACCTATCCTGAAGGGTGGCACCTTATTCTATGAGGTATCATCTCCAAGCTGGTTTCTCTGCTATGTTTTCAAGAATCTTTTCTACTACTCTATTAAATCAGTCATTTCTGGGTGGGTCATATTGTAATAGAACCATTCAATCCTATGGTTTTGTGGCCACCGACAAATCATTGCTGTGATGTTATGTGGGTTCCCATGTCAGTAGTACATACTCTGTGAGCCCTTGAATAGTGATGTTGGCTGAGGCATTGCAGGTTAGATATGCATATTTATATCCAGAGTAAATACCAGTCCTGATCAGAATAATCATTGCTATTGCTTGGCTGGAAAATATGCCATGTAATTCAGTTGCCATCAGAAAGCTTATTGATCTCTTTGAGACATGGTACCATATCGGAGATTCAACCTCAGTATCTTCTCATGACAGATCAAAATTCAGCAGAGGCAGTGACTAGATTGCAATTTGTGAGAGAAATCCAAGGTGTTGGCCCCATGGATAGCCTCCATCTCTGCCACACGGCTATTCCATTCATGAGTCTATTGTATTAATACTGTGGAGCGTGAGGATAGAAACTGATACCTATTGGCCAAGTCATCCTATCCACCTGGTTGTTTAGTGCTCTTCTATAATGGATAGTTGCTGGTGGGCATTAACAATTCTCCAAATATAAGGAGCTTCCCATTATGCATCCAGTTCTATAGATCTATCCAGACATCTCTTTCCTAGACCTCCATGTAAGAGATTGGTCAGGGTGGTGGGAGAAACTACAGGAAAATGAGTAGGCATTCTGAAAGGTCAGAAGGCTCTGCATAGCTTTTGGGGATAATAAGCTGAAGGCAGCTCTTCTCTTACCCTGAGGCAGAGGGCAAGGAATGGGTACAAGAGAGTGTAGGGGAATTTATCTTAAATAGGCTTCTTAACTTATGTTGTCTGGAAACTGACTTTTGATCATCCACACCCAAGACTGCTCCCTGAATGGAGGAACAATCATGTTGTTTGATTGTGTTGACTCCAGGATTTCGGCATTATATCCGTACTGAATAAAAGCAAGCAGCTCCAGCTGTTCGAGACTGCTCACTCTCCATCCCTTAAGCGCCCAGCAGTCCCCTGGCTGCTCTTACACGGCATACCTGTGTCTGAGTACTCCTTTCATCTGTCACTCCACCAGGGTCTGCAGGACAGACCCGGCACCTCCAGGCTCTACTGATTTTAAAAATCTCACTCTTTTTAGTCCATCTAAATTATCTTCTACTGCTCATAAGTGCCTCACTTCCTTCCTCCCTCTCTCTCTCTTTCTCTCTTTTTATCCATATATATGTGTGTATATATATTTGTATGTGTATATATATAAAATTGCATATATTTCTCAAGTGAGAAAAGTTGCATTTGTATACACATGTATATGTGTACACACACCCCTCAGGTGATTTCTATTGCTCACAAACTGCATGATGATCTACACTACCCTATTGGCATCATTTCCCCGCTAATTTTTCCCTAGAGGCTGCTGTGTAGACAAATTTTACCCAAACACAGTTTGGGGTTTTATCTGATGCTATAAGTGGTCATTCTGGTTTTACCAGGTGATGTCCTTCTATGTTGAGTTCTCACAACTCTATCATTCCCCCATGGCATTTTTTTCCAAGTTTATCAGTCTAGATTTTGTGTGTCTATAAATCTCTGTAGATTTGCTACTTGTTTTTGATCTGTAAGAAAGTGCTTTTTAGGTACTTTATTTGGAACAGCCAAAGATAAAAACTTGCTAAAGGATTTTCTAAAGTATGTATATATGTTAATATAGTATTTCTACAGTATGTCTACACTCTTCACAGTATCAGACACTAGATCCTATAATAAGTTATTTACCATGAGAATCTACCTTTATGACAATTTTTTATGGAAGAATCAAGGTATCAAGTAATTCATTTTTTTTTAATTTTTAAATGGTACCTGAGGAGTCTGACGAAATATTTTTGTTTCTATATAATTTCAGATAAGTGAATTATCCCAAAATTATACCTACCACTAATATATAGATCTATTGTATTTAAGTAATTTGATGTGCCCTAGAAAACGTAACAGTTCTGTCAATTGAACTTCTGGTGAGGAAGTGGATTCTACAGGAATGACTATACTATGTATTTTAATGAATCCTGATATTTTCCTTTACATATTTAATATAAAAGCCACCTATTCAAAAACATTAAGTCACATTTGGGTTTTGGGATGTACAAAAAATCTGTTGTGAGCATGGACAATTCCTTAATTACAGATATACAACTGTGTAATTTTCCATCATTGGTGTTACAGATTTGGTGTATTAGGAATGCTACATCAGGAGACAGTAAGATGAGAAAGAGAAAGTCACAGTAATCAATCATTTGTTAGTTAGTAGAAATATATTGAGTGTTTTTTTAGGAACATAAAATTTCGCTAATTATAGTAACCTCAGGTTTACAAGTGATCCTGTTACAAAATCTAAAGATGCTTTAATTAATTTAATTACAACCTGAATTTTTTGGAGGCAAGCAAGTTAAACCTTGGCTACTGGATCAAAGTTAGTTTCTTATTTTTTTAGGGTTGGGTCATTTTTATTGATACATAATAATTACACATATTTATGGAGTAGCAGGGAGGGAGGATGAAAAGAGTTTGGCTAATTAGTACAAAAATGCAGGTTAGATAGACGAAATGACAGATGAGTTTTTATTTGACTTTATTTTCTATTTTTTATTTTAATTTTTGTGGGCACATAGTATTTGTATATATTTATTGAACATATGAGATGTTTTCATATAGGCATGCAATGCATAGTAATCACATCATGTAAAATGGGGTATCCATCACCTCAAGCATTTAGTTCGGATGGGTTTTTGACGTGTATCAAGTTGTTGAGATAACAGTTCTTGTAGATGCCCTAATCTCTTCATGTTTGCTCAACAGATTTTTGATAATCTGAATTTTTATATGCTCTACTTTAGTTAATCTGTCTAGACCTGTAGTGTTGTAGTGTTTTATCCTTAGGATTCTGGGACTATAGCTAATTTTCTGGTAATTAATCAAGTCATGAATACTATAGGTATAATGATGCCTAGATCCATTTTAATCTAATCATGACTTGGGATTGAAGCATATTTTTTATGAAAAGAGATATTACCTATTATATTTATAGTAATGTGTTACCGCAAATAAGGACGTATTCTTATAATGAAACCAGAATATCAGAATTAGGAACTTTGGAAAGGACATAGGATGGTGAAAAATACTCAATACTTAAATGGCTCTAGCAAATTGAAGTAAATGAATGAAATGAAGTTCATTTTTCCTCTCGCTATGTATAATCTACTGGATTACAAGTATACCTTTTATTATCTTCTTTCATAATCTGTCACCAGTGATTTTTTTTCTTTAGTCAAAACTTCTTTTTCTATCACTTACTACCAGTCAATGTGTCCTCTAGCTTTTCAGGTCTGTATTTTACTCTAAGGGATCTGATATATAGAGCTGGGAGGAATGGTTGATTATGGTGGCATACATAGCAATGAGAAAGGTGTATTGTCCATATATAGTTATCAACAAATTCTCCTTGGAAATTTAGATAAAGGTCATGGAATTTTTGGGTGCTTATATTTCCCTAGAAGCAATATCATTGGACAGATTTTGGACAGTTTTCTTTGTGTTTCTTTGCCATCATGGAAAATTGGTTTCTTTAATGGCTTTTTGTTCATGGTATGTACTGGTTTCCATATGTCACAGTTCCCATTTCACACAGATAATCCTTTTTTTTTTTTTTTCCTGGAGTGGAGAGTTATTTTGTTTAAAGAGCCAAAAGTTTTGCCAATTATCAATTTGTTTACTTTCTAAATTTCTGAAAATGTCCATCCACACACTGGAAATTCAAGGATTTTACTTTATTTTTTAAAACCCCTAATTCAGGTTTACGAAAAAAGAAGAAATAACATTTCTACTCCAGTTGCTAGGTCCTACCCTGTAATACTGAAACTTTTAATGTTTGAAAGCTTTCTGGCATCTAGTTTTAGTTTACAACTTTGAGTTTTTGTCTAGTCTAACCTTAAAATGTTCTCAAATTGCTTTACGTGGTGTATTTTATTTTTATTAGCCTGTAAAGGGAATTATTTTAAAATTTAATACAAATGGATTATTTAAATTTTAATCTTAACTTATTTTTAAGCATTTCTTAAATGCTTAAAAATTTTGTTTTTTAAATGCTTAAAAAATAGAGCAACAGTTAATGGGACTAATTGATGTAGACCTTTAGGCCAGTACAATTAGTATCTAACAAAATTATTAATTCTGTAACAAATTTCAGCCCGTATCTCCAAAGGTTAGAAAAAAATTCCATTATGGAGACACTTTTGTTCTAGACCATGGCTTTAATTCAGCTCCTCTAGGTCTGCTTCTGGTCTAGAAATTTTAAAATGTGATTATTATTTTCCTTTGAAAATCCTAAAGAAAGGGTGACATTTGGAAGGTCAGGTAAAGGAACAGATAGAATAGAAAAAAAAAAAAATGAATGGGTTGCTCAGATACAGTGAGTACGAGAGAGAGAGATGTGAGTTGAATGGATTTAAAAAGAGATAGAGTCTCTGAAGGGGACTCTCGTAGAGTTTGAATTTTGTTTTCAAACGTTAGCATGCTGCCCACATGTTAACTATTAAATGTTTATTGTTTTCATTCCTACTATTTTTAGGATTTCTCTTAAATACATCCATTCATTGATTTTGACATAAGAAAATTGCCCCATAATAGACATCGATATTATAAATCAGAATAAGTTTGCCGTTTAGTAAGGAAAGAGTGAGACTTCGGGTCACAGTGTGATTTATATAGGAAATAGTTCTAGGAGAAGTTGAGACTTTGGCATAGACTCCCTGTCATAGAAACACAAATGGCAAATGAAACAGGTGACCATGGGGTGGTCATGATTATTGAAAAGTAAACTGTTGCGGATAGTGGCAAACATTTTGAGACCAAGCTGAAGCGAGGGAGAGCTGTAAATCAATGACTCAACATTAAATCACTCTAAGTAATGTGAGCTTCTTTCACAAATTGACAAGTTCCCCCTTATGATGGTCATGACAGAAAGGCAAAATTTGACAAGTTGTTATTTCAAGATAAAATTATTTAAAATGTCAAGACAGAAACCGAAAAGCATTACACCCTAAGTGTATGGTCTTTCTTAGCACAGACCCCGCTAAATATCTGTACTAAAATATAATTGATAAAAATGTTAGGCCAGACATGGTGACTCATGTCTGTAATCCCAGCACTTTGGGAGGTTGAGGAGGGAGAATTGCTTGAGACCAGGAGATGGAAACCAGCCTGGGCAACATAATGATACACTGTCTCTACAAAAAAAAAAAAAAAAAAATTTAATGTATACCTAGGTGTGGTGGTATGCACCTGTAGCCCTAGCTACTTGGAAAGCTGAGGCAGAAGGTTCATTTGAGCCTGGGAGGTCAAGGCTGCAGTGAGTTATGGTCATACTACTGCACTCCTGGGCAGCCTGGGTGACAGCGAAATACCCTGTCTCAACAAACAAACAAACAAACAAACAAAAACTATTACATTATGTTTTAAATGATTAGTGACCTTATATTGGTCTTAACAGGGGTATGTAGTCAAATATTTTGAATTGAGTAATAGACATATTTTTTTTTCCAGAAAAGGAGGAAACTTTATAAAAGGCATATTGCAACAGAAAAAAAAAGTTACTCATTTTCATGACATGTAAATTTATTTCCTCTTTTTTAATCGAATTTCTCCAAAAGCGTTTTTCCCATTAAAATAATTCTTACCTCCATCTTACCTTAGTTGAAATGAAACATAAAAATTTGAACTGATTTTATTAAACAAAAATTTATTTACTATAGCACTGTAAATTGATATACAGTGTATAAATTTACAAAACATTTTTGGAGATATTATCTCTTATCTATTTATATTCGAAATGCATGGTATCTCTAGATTAGGTTGTTCTCAACATAAGATAAATTCACTAACCTTCTCTCACATATTTAAGAAATAAAAAGTCAACTATTTTTATAAAATTAGATTATAAATTAAGTGCTATGACTCTGACTAGAATTTTTAATAATGACAGATGGAATCATATTATTGAGATTGTGCTAGTATTGAAACACTGAGGAGTAATAACTTTTTAATTGTCTTGCCATTTAAATATAAGCAAATGCTCTGTTATTATATATAATTACTGAGAATTGTTGCATGTAAGCTGTAAGTCAAAAATATTAAAAATTGCCCTATGTGAAAACCACTATAATTAAAGATGGCATTCACCTTAGCTAAAATTAGTTTATATGTTTAACTTCCACAGGTATATCATTATTATTTTTTAAATGATTTTTAATACATAAATGAGCCATTAACATTGTATTTCTTCATGTGTTTTTCACTATGTGACCTTGTTCTCACTGTCACCTGAGTTAGAGTTTTAATGTCATTTTTAGCTCAGTGCCTGAAACATAGGAAATAAATTTAATGATAATTATGGATATTTATAAGACCAAGTATCAAATTTAGAAGGAAGAATATCTGACTAAATTAGTTGATGTTATAATAATGTCAACATCTTAATGAAACTTTATAATTTCCAAAGTGCTTTTTTGTATATTATCATTATTTTAAGAATGATTTTGAGCATTATGTGTCAAGTCTCATTCTAGACACTGATGACAGTATTAATGAATCAAACAGAAAAATAAATCTGCATTGATGCAATGTCTGCTTACATTATAATAACAGGAAATACTGTCAATACAAATAAATACTGCAGAATACAAAAATATATATTTTTATGTCATATAATGATAAGTATAATGAGGAAAACAAAAAAATTAGTTTTAATGTTTTAAACATTAAAGGGAGGGAGATGAGGAGTGTGGAAATGGTTGCCATTTTAAGCATTGTGATCATAAAAGACCTCCATGGAGAGCAATTTATAATCAAGGTCTTGATGGAAAAGAGGAAGTCCCGATCTATAGGTGAACAGCATCTAGGCAATGGGCAATGCAAGTTCAAAGAACCTGAGGTGAGATTAAACCTGGATACAGTGTAGAATACGTCATGGAGAGACTTGTGTAGTGCCAAATCATGTCAATCCACCATAAGAGATCTGTCTTTCTTTAGGTCTGAGTGGGAAACCCCTGGGGGAACTTGAGTTGTTAACTAGTCCAAATGAGTTAGAATTTTATGTGATATATAAAAGAAAAAGGGTGATGACGTGAATAAAAGCAGTGTAGGTAGAGCTAGTGACATGTTTTATTTACTTATTTGTCTATTTATCTATTTATTTTTGAGACAGAGTCCCTCTTTGTCACCCAGGCTGAGTGCAGTGGTATGACCTTGGCTCACTGCAACCTCTGCCTCCCGGGTTCAAGTGATTCTTCTGCCTCAGCTCCTGAGTAGCTGGGATTACAGGCACGTGCCACCATGCCCAGCTAATTTTTGTATTTTTAGTAGAGGTGGGGTTTCACCACATTAGCCAGACTGCTCTCGAACTCCTGACTTAATGATCTGCCTACCTCGGCCTGTCAAAGTAGGATTACAGACGTGAGCCACTGCACCTGGCTGTGATATATTTTAAAAGAATTGACTCCTGGATTTGTTATGGGGCATGAAAGAAAGAGATTAATCAAGAGTGAGTCTTGGTGAGTCAGATCAACTTGAAGATTGGATTTGGCCATGAACTGCAATAGGGAAGACTGCAGGAGGTATATGTCTTGAGAGAAAGATAAGGAATTTATTTCTGAATGCTTCAAGTTTGAGAGATCAAATACAGATGGAAGTTGATATTTTAAAACCATGGACATACATGTTTGCCGGGAGTTCTGTGGAAGTGATTAGGTTAGAAGTATAATTTGGCAACCATGAACATATAAGTAGCATTTAAAGCTTTGGGTAGGCACAGAAATACAAACAACCCTCAGAAAATACTATAAAAACCTCTATGCAAATAAACCAGAAAATGTAGAAGAAATGAATAAATTCTTGGGCACATACAGCCTTCTACGGTTGAACCAGAAAAAAAGCTGAATCCCTGAATAAACCAGTAACAAGTTCTGAAATTGAGGCAGTAAATACACTACCAACCAAAAAAAATAAATAAATAAAAAATAAAGTCCAGGACCAGACAGTCTGATAGCTGAATTCTATGAAAGTTACAAAAAGGAGCTGGTACCATTTCTTCTACTATTCCAAACAAATGAAAAGGAGGGACTTCTCCCTAACTCACTTTATGAGGCCAGCATCATCCTGATACCAAAACCTCACAAAGATACAACAACAACAACAAAAAAGAAAACTTTAGGCCAATATCCATGGTGGAAATCAGTGCAAAAATCCTCAATAAAATACTGACAGACCAAATCCAGCAGCACATCAAAAAGCTTATGCACCACAATAAAGTCATCTTCATCCCTGGGATGCAAGACTGGTTCAACATATGCAACTAAATATATGTAATTCATCACATAAACCAAACTAAAGACAAAAACCACAATTATCTCAATAGACACAGAAAAGGCCCTCAATAAAATTAAACATCCTTTCATGTTAAAAACTATCAATAAACTAGATATTGACAGAACATAACTCAAAATAATAAGAGCCATTTACGACAAACTCACATCAAATATCAAACTGAATAAGCAAAAGCAAGAAGCATCCCCCTGAAATCTGGCACAAAACAAGGATGCCCCCTCTCATCACTCTTATTCAACATAGTATTGGAAGTTCTAGTCAGGGTAATTGGCAAGAGAAAGAAATAAAGGTATTCAAATAGAAAGAAAGGAAGCCAAATTCTCTTTGTTTACAGATGACATTATCATATATCTAGAAAACCTCATTGTCTCAGTCCAAAAGCTTCTTAAGCTGATAAGCAACTTCAGCAGTCTCAGGATACAAAGTCAACATGCAAAAATCACAAGCATTCCTATACACCAACAATAGTCAAGCAGAGAGTCAAATCATGAATGAGCTTCTATTCACAATTGCCACAAAGATAATAAAATACCTAGGAACCTAGGAATACAGTTAACAACAGAAGTGAAGAACCTCTTCAAGGAGAATTACAAACCACTGCTCAAGGAAATCAGAGAGGGCACAAACAAATGGAAAAACATTCTATGCCCATAGAAAGAATCAATGTCATGGAAATGGCCATGCTGCGTATGGCTAGCCATACGCAGAAAATTAAAACTAGATCCCTTCCTTACACCTTATACAAAAATTAACTCAACATGGATTAAAGAGTTAAATGTAAAACCCAAAACTCTAAAAACCCTTGAAGAAAATCTAGGCAATCTCATTCAGGGCATAGGCATGGGCAAATATTTCATGACAAAACGTCTAAAGCAATTGCAACAGAAGCAAAAGTTGGCAAATGGTATATCTAATTAAACTAAAGAACTTCTGCACAGCACAAGAAACTATCATCAGAGTGAACACACAGCCTACAGAATGGGGGAAATTTTCTGCAATGTATCTACCTGACAAAGGTCTAATATCCAGAATCTACAAGGAACTTAAATTTACACCTACACACACACACACACACACACACAAACTTTAAAAAGTGGGCAAAGGACATGAACAGACACTTCTCAAAAGAAGACATTTATGCAGCCAATGAATATATGCAAAAAAGCTCAGCATTACTGATCTTTATAGAAATGCAAATCAAAACCACAATCAGATGCCATCTCACACCAGAATGGCGAGTATTAAAAAGTCAAGAACCAACAGATGCTGGTGAGGCTGTGGAGAAATAAGAACACCTTGACACTGTCGGTGGGAATGTAAATTAGTTCAACCATTGTGGAAAACAGTGCGACAATTCCTCAAAGACCTAGAACCAGAACTACCATTTGACTTAGCAATTCCATTACTGGGTATATACCCAAAGGAATATAAATCAGTCTATTAGAAAGATACATGCATGTGTATGTCCATTTCAGCACTATTCACAATAGCCAAGCCATGGAATCAACCCAAATGCCCACCAATGATAGAGTGGATAAAGAAAATGTGGTACGTATACACCATGAAATACTATACAGCCTTTAAAAAGAATAAGGTCATGTCCTTTGCAGGGACATGAATGGAGCTGGAAGCCATTATCCTCAGCAAACTAACACAGGAACAGAAAATCAAACACCGCATGTTCTCACTTCTAAATAGGGGCTGAACAATGAGAACACATGGACTCAGGGAGGGGAACAACACACTGGAACCTGTCAGAGGAGAGGGGGAGGGAAGGCTTCAAGACAAACAGCTAATGCATGTGGGACTTAATACTTAGGTGATGGGTTGATAGGTGCAACAAACCAGCATGGCACATGTTTACCTATGTAACATACCTGCATGTCCTGCACATGTAATACAGAACTTAAAATCAAATTAAATTAAATTGAAAAAAAAGATTTGACATACATGGAAAAAAAAAAAAAAAAAAAAAAGCTTTGGGTAAGAGTGGATTACTACAGAAGGGAAATTGGGTAGAGAAATATAGAGATCTGAGAACTGAGCCTTGGGACATATCCATGCTAGTGCATTGAGGAAGAAAAAGAACAAGCAAAAAGAGCTGAGAATGAGGGGTCGTGTAACAGGAGCAATAAAGAGAATAAATTTCTTGGAATCAGTGTGAGAAAAATAGTTCAAGAAGGAAGAAATAGTCAAATATAAGAATGCCAATCAAGGTTCGAGTAATTTGAGAATGAATCATTTCATTTACCAATGTGAAAATTATCGGTGATTTTGCAAGAGCCAATTCAGCAGCAATATCCAGGAAAAGGTTCAAGAGTAAATTTAGGGGGAGGAAGTAACTGGAATCAGTGAGTAATAACAACTATTTTAGGAAAGGGAGGAGAAAAAGGACAATGGTAGAAAAGGATGCGAAGTTTTAGTAGATAGCAATGGAATTGGAGGCAGGTCATGTGGGCACAGGTGCTCGTAGAAGTGTGGATGCAATGGTGGAAGGTTGTGGGAATCTCTTCTATTGTATTTTATGAGTCAACTGGATTTCAGGTTATCTCCTAAGAGTGAAGATAGGACTGGAAATCTTAGGGTTTTGAGAAGAGGAACATGTAAAATCATCATCCATGAGAGGAGGAGAGTGAGTGAACTACATAGAGGCTTGTACTAAAATTACAGGAAAGCAATAATGGCCAATTTGAAGTTAGATGTCCTACATTTGAAGCACGATAGTCAGCATGCCTGCTGTGGCTCAGATATGGTTTCTTTGGCCCCACTAAATTTCATGTGAACTTTGATCCCAAGTGCTGAAGTTGGGACCTGGTGGGAGGTTTTTGAATCATGGGGTGGATATCTCCTGAATGGCTCTCTGCCATTCCTGCTGGAGTGATTGAGTTCTTACACTTAGTTACTGTGAGAACAGGTTGTTGAAAAGAGCCTGGAACCTCTTCGTCTATCTTCTTTCCTCCATCGCCATGCGATGCCTGCTCCCTTTCACCTTCTGCTGTGCATGAAAGCTTCCTAATGCCATCACCAGAAGATGTTGGTGTCATGCTTCCTGTACAGCCTGCACAATCATGAGCCAAATAAACCTATTTTCTTTATAAATTGCTGAGCTTCAGGTATCCCTTTAGAGCAAAACAAATGGACTAAGATGATGGCTGTGTATTTTTCTCCTATCATATTTGAATGCACAGGTGTAGTTATAGGCTAGGAGGAGATGAGATCACGTTTCAAATGAAGATTTGTCCAGCATCTATGTATTCGACAGGGAACCTAAGGCAAAAGTGAGGTTTTGGAATTTCAGCTATTTATAGAGAGGAGTGAGACAATAAGGAAGCAATGAAAATATGTTAGGATCGATGACTTGTATATACTAGCGGGGTGTAAAACTCATAAATAATAATCCATATGTGAGAAGCAATGAAAATATGTTAGGATTGATGACTTGTACATACTAGTGGAGTCTAAAACTCATAAATAATAATCCATATGTGAGAAGCAATGAAAATATGTAAGGATCGATGACTTGTACATACTAGTGGGGTCTAAAACTCATACATACTAATCCATATATGAAGCCGTATATGTAATTTCCATTTTCAAATGGCAAAAAAATCCAGTCTCAGAAATTTTAGATGAGATGTCTGTTCCAAAATTGAACACATTGACACAGTTTATGTCACTCCCCAAATTGTAGACATGTTCTGACCCCGCACTTACTGTTTTTCCACAAGGTTAAACTCAATCCCTCCACAGTAGTAACGGAAAATGCCTCTCTAAAATAGTTGACTTTTAAAAGATAATCACTTTGTCATTTTCCACAGTGATAACCCCAGGAATCATTTTAGTAAGTACCTACTTTTGAGCAGACATCTTTCAATGTGATAATCTCTCGCCTGAGTGGCTTTGTCCTCAATCTTAAATATCTATGAACTTTTTCCTTCAGTTCTATAGCTTAGTTGAAAAAAAAATAAAAGTATTAGACTTATTTAAATGTGACCCTTGTTTGGCTTTATATTGAGCATGTTACCAATGCCTCGTGCCAACTGAAACTTCCGTACTAACTTCATGTTCCTCTTTAACCATCTGGTCATTTAAAAATTCAGATTTATCACCAGTTAAATGCAACACTGATTTATTGTTATTCATGAACATTTGTCAAGCTTATATTTACCCAATCCCACAAATTCAAATCTAATTGAGAGTAAGGACTTGGAAATAAGGATTTGTTAGCTAAAATAGAATTCGCTTCTCATGTTATCTATTCCTTGCCCAGTGGCCAGGGACTGATTGGTCTAGAGGGGAAAGGGGCACGCATCCAGCGAAACTAATTGGAAAATGGGACAGCAGCAAAGGAAAAAATGTAATCATTTAAAGTAGTTCTACGTGGTGGTTTTTGTAAAAACCTCTGCTCCAGGAGACTCTTCATGTTTTAGGCCTGCAGCCTGGCACGACAGCATCTGTGATTAACCATGGGGAAACTTCACTCCCAGCGTGTCCTCAACATAATAATTTGACATAATATTCATCAATTTATCACAATTGTAAAAATGAATTATGCTTTCTAATAGCATTTTTTGCAATATTCTATAGTAAAAAATATACCACCTGAGGTTATATAGCTAAGTTTTAGGTGTGGCTTTCAATCTAAGAGTTTTGATTCTTTGGGTAAGTCATTTTACTTCTGAGCCTCAATTTACTCATCTGCACAATACATTTTTTTTTTTAGATTGGCAAACTTTTTAAATTTCTATGCCTCAAATTTGACAATCTGAATTAATTCATTTTGCTATGAGACATATGGTAATTAGAATGATCACCTATTGTCCCACATCTCTTCCCTTTATCTTCTGGTTTTTCTGTTTTGTTTTGCTATTATTGTTTTGTTTTATATTATTTTTATATAAATATATATATTATATATAATATTGTTTTATTTTATATTTGTTTCATATTATTATACATGGGCAGGGTTTATAATATTTACAGTCTGTTAGGGATGATAATTTCCAGTTTCTTAGGTTCAATCTCACATCTGAATGGACCACCAGACATTGTATCATGGCTTCTCCATTTTTTAATTCATATTAATTGATTTCTTAATTGGCTACAAAACAAAATTTTAATGATAATAGGAACTATCTCACAAGAATGTTTCAATGGAGAGGATGTGGAGAAATAGGAACACTTTTACACTGTTGGTGGGATTGTCAACTAGTTCAACCATTATGGAAAACAGTATGGCGATTCCTCAAGGATCTAGAACTAGATGTACCATATGACCCAGCCATCCCATTACTGGGTATACACCCAAAGGATTATAAATCATGCTGCTATAAAGACACATGCACACGTATGTTTATTGCGGCACTATTTACAATAGCAAAGACTTGGAGTCAACCCAAATGTCCAGCAGTGACAGACTGGATTAAGAAAATGTGGCACGTATACACCATGGAATACTATGCAGCCATAAAAAAGGATGAGTTTGTGTCCTTTGTAGGGACATGGATGCAGCTGGAAACCATCATTCTTAGCAAACTATCACAAGAACAGAAAACCAAACACCGCATGTTCTCACTCATAGGTGGGAACTGAACAATGAGATCACTTGGACTCGGGAAGGGGAACATCACACACCGGGGCCTATCATGGGGAGGGGGGAGGGGGAAGGGATTGCATTGGGAGTTATACCTGATGTAAATGACGAGTTGATGGGTGCTGACAAGTTGATGGGTGCAGCACAGCAACATGGCACAAGTATACATATGTAACAAACCTGCACGTTATGCACATGTACCCTAGAACTTAAAGTATAATAATAATAAAAAATAAATTAAAAAAAAAGAATAAAATTAAGTAAATCATAAGTAAGACAATTTTAGGGAATCAATATTCAGTGAGCCATGACTCATGTTAGGCACATTATATATACATGCCTTTAAGGGCAAATTATCTCCATTTCTTTAGATGCAGAAATTAAAACTCGCTGGTGATAATTAGTGGGTCAAAGATAACAGGATAATGATGAAAGATAGTGACAACGCTCAAAGCCGGGTCTGTCTGGTGAAATTGTGGGCATTTTCCACTGCAGTTTGTAAACTATACAGACATACTAGTGACAGCTTTACTTCTATGGAAGATGTGCTTTCACACTGGGATGCATTCTGTCTGTGATTCATCCCCTGGTGTATAAAATTTAGACTTTTGCAGGGCATACTTGGAGCAAGAGGTAAATTGCTTAGGATATAACTGGAAGGACCACTAGTGGTGTCCAAAAGGTCGAGTATTTAAGCTTCAGAAGCAGAACTAGGATTCCTATATAACTGTAAGAATGCATTTAAAGTAATGAATACCCAGCAAAAAGATGAAGAAGATAAATCAATTATATGAGCATTCTAGGTTATTCAAATGTTCATTTTGAAGTTTAGATTAAAGCCTTTAAACTAGGCAATATGAAAATGTGTGCCTTACCTCCTTTTATGTTAAGTAGAAATAAAAGCAATGATCTTTTCATTACGCATGTTCTTGTTTCTCTTTCTTATAATTTATGAAGGTCATAGTAAGATCCCACATTAGAGAACATAACTTAAAATTGTTTCTTCCAATTAATAAATAAAAGTACATGAAAAAGTTAAAGTGATACTAGTTTGACTATTTCTCAGTATCCAAGACATCTTTATTTATTATGCTTTATAATTCCACCTATTATTTTCTTCACTTCAACATAAAATAAATTGAAACATTATGTCTTCCAATTTTTTTTTTGCCATATCATATGTCATAAGTTTACTTACATCTGTATATCTAAACAATTCCAGTTGCTGGTATGTTTCAGGAGGAAGTAATGAGTGTATACTATTTTTATTTATATTTAAACTTATACTTGCAGCATAATTTTCAATAGCCTTTTACCAGAGGCCAGAAAAGGAGGAGGATGAAGGAAAAAATACATAAATATATTTGTTGTTGCTGAAATGTACACTTAAAAATGAAAAAGATGGTAAATAATATAAATATATTTTACCTCAATAAAAATAGCTTTAATAAAATTGTGGCAATATGAATGCCTCTAAGTAGAAATTTCATATAGTAGAATGCTATAGAGTTATGTATCTATACACACACACACACACACACACACACTCTACAGATATTAGTAGAGTCCTTTACTCTGGGTGGTACAATCAGAGGAAATCTTAAAGATTTCTGTGTACCTTGCAGCAAGTTATAAATTTCTTTCAAATTTATATGACTTTTATAATTTAAAAGATTACTTATTTAAAAAATATAAAAATGGTGTGTTTTCTATAAAATAGCACTTGCAAAATAAAATAGCACCCCCCAGATTTTTTTTTTTTTTTTACAACATTTCATCATTCAAACCTTAGAATAGAACATTAAGTACAAGGCCATTTCCTAAGACCTATTGGAAGAAAAGTATATTTAACAAAATTACTGTCATTCCAAGTAATCATACAAGCAAAAGAAAAGAAACTTTGTTTGACTTCCTATCATCACAAGCTTAAATTAAATTCTTTCTTCTTTTTGTTTCTTTGTTTTCAAATCTGTTTTGTTTCTGTGTAGCTTAGAAAAGGATCATTTTGTGTGAATTCCTCATCTCTATAGGAACTCTAAGAAAATAGAGAAAGAACTGGCGAAGTTGGAACAAACACAAGCGATGAAATTTGAGTTTTTTGGCTCTTTTGTTGTTGGTGATTGTCCAGCCATCTATACTTTTTATTGTTCGTATGCTGAAATTCTTCACCTGCCCATTTGGTATTGCCTCTGCTGCCCGTGGAACGGATTGTTCTTCCAGGCCCTCATTGTGAGGAGGAAAGGACTGGCTATCATAGATAATAGCATCAGCAGGAAAGTTGTTTTCATCTTTGCCAATGTGTTTGGGAATCTGAGGTAAAGGAAATGAGTGCTTTCTTGTTATAAGGCTTTGCTCTATTTCTTTTCATTCTCCTTGATTGAAACGAACGTTTTATAAATGGCTACTTAGTAAAAGGATTTAGCCTTTCTTTCCTATTGAAGCTAAAATGAAAGCCTTTAAAAGTGTAACTTTTCTCTGAAGGTAATGTATCACCAATGTGTATGAGTGTGTGTGTGTATGTATGGTGTGTGCATGTAACATACATATATATATGTGTAGCTATATGTACACACACACACACACACGCACACCCCAAAGATGGATTTTAATCACAAAAATCTCAAGATGAAATTATTTAATGAGCTGTTTTCCAAAATACACAGCGTAAAGATTAGTTACACAGGAAGATGTAGTTGTTTTAGAGAAAAGATTTCAAGCAAAGAACAATAAAAAATAAAAATTGAGAAACAATAGAAAATAAAAACAATAGAAAATAAAATTAAACCATGTTTTTTATCAAAATTTCTTAAAGCTTTATATACTTATGTGCATTGTAAACTTTATAAAGTAAATAATATAACCTGTTCTTATCCTATTTGACAATAAAATTCTTTCCTTATAAGGCAGTTTTCATGATTACTGTTAGGTACAATATCTGCTGAGTGACTCCTAGGGCTTAAGGGGTTGTGATAATAATTGAAAATATCTATTGACAAAAAATAGATATTATACAAGACATCAACAAGGTGATGAATATAAATTCAATATATAAAAAGAAAAACAGAGTAAAACAGTACAATAGCAACAAAACCAAATAGAACACCCAAGATCATATTAAAAAGGCAGACTTATTTGGATAATATATATATGTATATGTATATGTACACACACACACATGCTTCTCTTGAACATACATATATGCTCAAGATTTATATATATTATATATGAAATGTATCTTATATATATTATAAAATAAGGCCAGGCGCGGTGGCTCAAGCCTGTAATCCCAGCAATTTGGGAGGCCGAGACGGGCGGATCACGAGGTCAGGAGATCCAGACCATCCTGGCTAACACGGTGAAACCCCGTCTCTACTAAAAAATACAAAAAACTAGCCGGGTGAGGTGGCGGGCGCCTGTAGTCCCAGCTACTCAGGAGGTTGAGGCAGGAGAATGGCGTAAACCCAGTAGGCGGAGCTTGCAGTGAGTTGAGATCCGGCCACTGCACTCCAGCCTGGGCGACAGAGCGAGACTCCGTCTCAAAAAAAAAAAAAAAAAAAAATGTGTATATATATATATAGTCTTGTATATGTTATATTATATTCCCTATATTAGTATGTAAGATTTATATTTCATATATATACACATATATGTTCAACATTTGCACAAGTCTGTTTACTGCAGCATTCTACATTAAAATAAGTAATAAATTGTTCCTCAAATTAGCAACAGCTTTAATGAATCAGATTTTTTCATGCAACCAATGGCCATAAACAGATAATTCTCTATGGTTTTCTCATATTTCTTCATGTTTCTGAGAAAAGACACTGACTGCCACTGATTCGTATTATTTTTTCAAGGACTTTTGTGCAGTGAACAGTCTTAGAAGATAGAAAAATGTTTTGCATGATTACTGTCCATTTGAAAGCACTCAGGTTCCCTATAGTTCAGTGTTTCTCTCCTGTAACACAATTCTCTGCATGCCCGGGAGTCACCTGGACCTCTTTGAATTTTCCCATGAGTATTGGGGCTTCAGGCAAAAGAAAATGTATTAGATACTCTGACCTCTCCTACTGTTGAGAAAATTAATATCCTTTGTCTCTGACCCAAGAGTGTTATGTCTTCAACAACTATAAAACTCTAGCAGGCTGACTTGCAAGCTAGCAAATATTATAAAATCTCAGACTTCTCCTAATTCTTGAAAAAAGAAAACAAAATGAAAATTAGAGCCACATATATTAATATCAGCAAATCTATAAAATATAATGTAAAATGAAACAAGTCAATTACGCACAATATAATTGCTTACATAAGATTTTAAAATGTGCAAAAATGTTACTATATATATTTTTTATGGGTACATACATATATAGAGAGATATAATATTACTCCTCTTGTATGGTAAACACTTGAAATGGACTGCATGTTTGTGTTCCCCTAAATTTATATATCAAAAACTTAAATCCCAATGTGATGGCTTTAGGAGGTGATTAAGAAACTGAAGGAAACTGGGTGGAGTCCTCATGAATGACAGTAGTGCCCTTATTTAAAAAAAAAACAAAAAAACTGGAAGGTTTTCTCATCCTTGTTATCTCATGTCAGGATATAGGAAAAGACTGTCTGAAACTCAGAAGAGGGTTCTAACCAGAACCAAATCATCCTGGCACCCTGATCTCAGACTTTTAGCCTCCAGAACTATGAGAAATAAATGTCTAATGTTTAGTTCCATAGTCTATGGTAGTTTGTCATAACAATTTGAACTCACTAACACAGAAATTGGTACCTAAAAGTGGGGATGCTACTGTGACAAATACCTAAAAACTTAGAAGTAACTTTAGAATTGGGTAAGGGGTAAAAACTGAATGAGTTTGGAAGTGCATGCTAGGAAAAGCCTAGATTGTCATAAATGAATTTTAAACACAATTCTGTTGAGAACTCGGAAAGAAAAGAGGAGAGCTACAGATAATGCCTCTGTCTTCTCAGGGCATACCTGAGTAATCATGAAGAGAATATAGGTCGAAATAAGAATGGTATAGACCACTCTGATGATGTGTCAGATGAAAATGTAGAACACGTTATTGGAAACTGGAGGAAAGACTATCCATGCCATAAACTGGCAAAGAACACGGCTGAATCATGTTTATGTGCTAGTGTTTTGTGGAAGGTAAACTTGTGAGTGATGAAATTGTATATTTAGCCAAGGACACTTCTAAGCAATGTGTTAAAGGAGTGGCTTGATTTCTCCTGATGGCTTATCATAAAATGTAAGAAAAAGAAAGATAAATTGAAGATGTTATCGATCATCAAAAAAAGAACCAGAACTTGAAGACTTAGATAATTCTTTGCCTGTACATATTACAAAAATTGAGAAACAGTGTTCAGAAGAGAACACTACCAGTGTGAACCACAGACTTGGTCAACCATCTCAGCAAAAGCCAGGAATAGAGATTGGATTACAACAGCAGAAGCATTGACAGCAGGAACTAAAGAAAATAGAGAAAACAGGACAAAATGGAGGAAGACTGTCAGACTTCTTAGACCCCAGGACCAGACCATAGAGCTGTTCAGCTGCAAACACATGTTATCATTGAAAAAACAAGGGAAGATGGCCCCAAATGCATAGTCATAGGGAGCAGGACACCTCCACCTGGACTTCAAAGGACAAGAACGATATCCAGAGGAGCCCTGGGGGTGCTACCTTTTCCCTGACAGAGAATCATGGCATGGGTGGGGCCACCCCAAAGAGCTGTGGCATGGGTGAAGTCACTACAGAAAGAGATAGCATGGGCAGTGCCCCACTGAACTGTGGGAGTGACGTTGCCACGTCAGTGGCTCCGGAAGGCAGGACCTCTGCCCCAGTTTATCTGAAGGTGGAACTGCCATTCCAGTGGGGCTGGTAGGCAGGGTATGGAGCCAAAGCAGATTATTCTCAAACTTTAAGATCTCACGGAGTTTGCCTTGCTTGGGTTAGTACTTACTTAGAACCTCTTACCCTTTCATTGTTCCCTATTCTGCCTTTTGGAATAAGGATGTAACCAACACTGTATTTTGGAAGGATGTCACTCTTTTGGAGAAAAATTTTGCCTCAGGATAAATTATACCTTGAGTCTCACCCATTTATTAAATCACCATTTATTTAGATGATGTTTAGGTAAGATTTGGACTTTAGACTTTAGGGTTGATGCTGGAATGAGTTAAAACTTTTAGAACTGTTGGAATGGAATGAATATATTTTGCATGTGAGAAGGACATGAATTTTGAAAGGTCAGGGGCAGAAAGTATTTGACTGAATGTTGTGTCCTCTCAAAATGTATATGTTGAAATCCTAGTCCCTGAGGTGATATTAGAGGAAGAGTCTTGGGAAGGTAATTAGATTTGGGTACAGTCTCCCAGATCATGAGAGTGAAGCCCTATTGAATGGGAATAGTGCTGTCATAAAAGGGACACCAGAGAGCATTCTCACTCTCTGCCACCAAAGACACAAGAAGGTAGCAGGCTGCAACTCAGAAAAGGGCCCCCACTATTTCCTGATGATGCTTGGAAACTTGATCTCAGACTTTCAGCCTCCAGAACTGTAAGAAATTAATTCATGTCACTTAAATCTCCCAGGTTATGGTAATTTTTTATATCAGCCAGAACTAAGGCGATACCTAAGGCTAGAGCTGGAATGAAATCATTCGTAACAGATTTTTTTTTAAAAGAAATCTGGAGAACTCTGGAGTCTTATATGACATATAAAGAGTGGAGAAGCCATCATTTCTGCCTTTACAACAGCAAAAAAAAAAAAAAAAAAAGGCTGAGCAAATTGAAAATCAACAACTCTGTTTAGATCTATCAGAAAACTGAGGTCACGAGCACACTGCTGCCATAAAAAATTGGAGAGACAGGTAAACAGCGAAAAATCACAACTAAATTGAAACCAAAACCCAGCAGCAGAAACTTGCCACTGGATCCAGTGCTGGAAGGAACACTCGAACTGCAATGGAGGAATTGCTGGACTCTCAGTGTGCATGAGCTGACAGTTAAAAATTGAGGGGCCCGGTCTTGGGGGGACTCAAAATGTCGTGATTTTTACCTCCAGGAGTCCCGCCAGTTTCTCCTGTAAAGGTCAGTGAAAAGTCCCCTCAAGCTTCCAGTAGCTGGAATTTCAAAATAAGTCCAGAACATTCTCTTCTCCTTAACAGAAGCCTGTCTTCAAATAAAACTACTTTACCAGAGCCTACGCAATGTGGGTTTTCCAGAACCTAACTGGGAGAAGGTGGAAACCCAAATCAAACACCCTCTAGCATCTCTAGGGATTAAAAAAACAAAAACAAAAACACCTCAGAAGCACTTGTGAAGCTCACATATCTGGTGCACAGTCTCCCGGAAAGACTGAAATTGAATTACAGGACTGTAGACTGCTTCTCTTAACTCACATTTTATACCACATAACTCATGCTCCTGTATAAGGGATTATAATGGAAAGAAAGTCAAGACTCAGGTCCTATTTCAAATGAGTCCCTAAAGAGACCCAAAGACATCAAGGAAAACAAAAACAAGGACACTAGAGGACATGATAACCTTTTACACACACAGCTACTATAAAGAGTAGACACTTCTGACTAGTAAACATAAAACCTCACACTAAGGCCTATTTATTGCAGTTTCTTGTCATGCTCCCCAGTCACAAAATGAGAAAAAAATTAAAAGGCATGTGGCAAGACAAAAAATGCAGTCTCGAGATAAAAAGTAAACATCTGAACCAGACACTGATATGGCTGGAGTTTTGGAATTATCAGACTAGGACTTTAAAATAATTCTAATTAATATGTCAAGAGCTCTAATGTATAAGGTGCACAACATGCAAGATCACATGTCAGCTGAGAGATGAGTATTTGAAGAAAATATTATGAGGACATTGTTGAGTCAAACAAAAAACAACTGTAACACAAATGCAGAATGTATTATATGCTTATCAGTAGATTAGATATGGACAAGGAAATAATTCACATGCTTGAAAATGAAACTTCCTAAACTGAAAAGGAAAAAAAAAAAGAAAAAAATCAAACAAAATATTCAAAAACTATAGAACAATTGCAAAAGGTGTATCATATGTTTAATGAATGGAAATACTAGAAGCATAAAATAAAAAGGAGCAAAATATATATTTGAAGTAATAATGGCTGAAAAATTTTCAAAATTAATGACAGACACCAAACCACAGATACAAGAATCTCGGAAAACACAAAGCAGGACAAATGCCAAAAAGTCTACACCTAGGCACATTGTATCAAACTGCAGAAAATCAAAATGAAAGAAAAATATTAAAAGCAGCTGAGGCAAGGGTTATGGGCAAGGGCAGATAACTCTACTTATAGAGGAACAATAATAAGAATTAAATGAAAATTCTGTTTAGAAAACATGCAAGCAAGAAGAAAGTAGTGTGAAATATTGAAAGTGTTGAAAGAAAAATAAAATACTAACCTAGAATGCTGAACCCATTGGAATTTTCCTTCAAAAGTGAAGGAGAAATAAAAACTTTCTCAGGCAAACAAAAATGTATTGCCAATAGACCTGCCTTTCAAGAATTATCAAAAGTAGTACTTCAGAGAGAGGGAAAGTGATATAGCTCAGAAACTCAAACCTACATAAAAAAAGGAAAAGTATGGCAAAATAAAATACTTGATGGCAAAATAAATGGCATTTTTAAAAATTAAAATTGATCTAATTGATACCAATGTCTTCAAAATAATGATATCAACAATGTATTCAGTGATTAAAACTGACAGATAAGTGTAATGAATGACAGATATGTTAAGGAACAGGAAGAAAGTATTAGGAGCACTCTCATATAAGCTATTTGCAGTATCTATGATGTAGTATAGTGTTATTTCAAAGCAGACTTCAATTAGTCAGAAATGAATATTGCAAAGACTACAGCAACCATTAAAATGCAAAATAATGATTATAACTGATATATTTAGAGAGGAGAAAAATTGGAATCATACAAAATGCTTAATTTAAATTAGAAGAAACAGAATACATGGAAAACAAAAATAAAAACAAAGAATCAGAGCAATAAGTAGAAAATCGCAATAAATATGGTAGATAGTAATCCGATTATATTAACTATTTATTGAAATGTTAGTGATTTTAGTACACCAATACACAGATTGTCGGAACAGAAAAAAAAAAAAAAGGACTAACTATATATTGTCTACAAGAAAATCAGCTTAAATATAAAGACATGGACAGATTAAAAGTAAAGGGATGGAAAAAGACACACCAACCTAACACGAATCAAAAGAAAACTACAGTAACTATATTAATTTCAGATGAAGTGCACTTCAGAGTGACAAAATGTATCACGGATAAAGGGGACTATTACGTGATGATAAAGGCGTGAATACTCCAAGAAGTAAGAACAATTCTTAAGGTGTATTAAGCTAACCACATAGCATCAAAACACATGAGGCAAAATGTACAAGAACTTCAGGGATAAATGAATAATTAATTGTTAGAGATTTCAACCCCTCTTAATCAGTAATTGACGGAAAATCAGTAAGGTCATAGTTGAACAGAAGAGCATCTTCTATCAACTGGGTCCAACTTTCATTTATGGAACATGTTATCCAACAATGGCAGAACACACATTCTTCTAAAGCTCACATGGAACATCCACCAAGACAGACCACTTTCTGGACCATGAATAAGAAAACTTAACAAATTTACAAGAATAGAAATCTATATAAAGTATGTCCTCAGACAATCATATAATTGAATTAAAAATCTATAATTAAAAGATAGCTGGAAAATTCAAAAAATACTTGAGATTTAACAGCACACTTCTAAATAACACATGGATCAAAGAAGTCTCAAAATAAATTAAAAATGTTTGAAAGAAAAATATATATAATATAAAAATGTATGGAAGGCAGTAAAAGCAATGCTTAGATAAAAATTTACAGAAGTGATACATATATTAGAAAAGAAGAAAAATCTGAAAGTATTAATCTAAGCTTCTTTAGGAAACTAGAAAAAAATGTAAAATTCAATCATAAATTTAAAAAATTAAAAACAGAAAATCAACAGAAAAAATCAAAATCAGACCCTGGTTTTTTATATATAAAATTGATAATGGACTAGCCCAGCTAAGTAAGGAAAAAGAAAGGAAACATATTACTAATTTTGAAGTTAAAGAGAGGCATCACTACTAATCCCATGAAAATTAAAAGGATAGTAAAGAATATTATGTAAAACTCTATGCTCATAAATTTGATAACCTAGAAAAAATGGATCAATTCCTTGACAGACACAATCTTCCAAAACACACGAGGAGAAACAGAACTCTATATTTAAGAAATTGAGTCAATAATTAATAATTTTTCAAGACGTCTTCTCTAGTGCAGGGGTCCCCAACCCCCAGGCCATGGACCAGTACTGGTCCCTGGCCTATTAGGAAGCAAGTCACACAGCAGGTGACTGGCAAGCAAGCAAGCATTACTACCTGAGTTCTGCCTCCTGTCAGAGCAGCAGCAGCATTAGATTCTCACAGGATTATGAACTCTACTGTGAACTGCACATGCAAGGGATCTAGGTTGTATGCTTCTTATAAGACTCTAATGCTTGATGTTCTGAGGCAGAACAGTTTCATCCTGAAACCATCCTCCCTCCTGCCCCATCTTTGGAAAAATTGTTTTCCACAAAACTGATTTCTGGTGCCAAAAAGATTGCTGACTGTGGCTCCAGTAAATTTAACCAATTGTATTTTATTTTATTTATTTATTTATTTATTTATTTATTTATTTATGAGATGGAGTCTTGCTCTGTCGCCCAGGCTAGAGTGCAGTGGCACGATCTTGGATCTTGGCTCACTGCAAGCTCCGCCTCCCGGGTTCATGCCATTCTCCTTGAGTAGCTGGGACTACAGGCGCCCGCCACCACACCAGGCTACTTTTTGTGTTTTTGTTAGAGACAGGGTTTCACCGTGTTAGCCAGGATGGTCTCGATCTCCTGACCTCGTGATCCGCCCGTCTCGGCCTCCCAAAGTGCTGGGATTACAGGCGTGAGCCACTGTACCCGGCCCCAAATTTGTTTAAAAGACATTATACCAAGGACCTACATTTTCTTCCAGACAATAGAAGCTGTGGTAATACTTTCTAACTAATTTTATGAGTCCAGTGTTACACTAATACCAAAAGCAGATAAAAATATTACAAGAAAGGAAAGCTACATAACAATCTCTCTCATGAACATAAGCGCAAAGATCCTCAGCAGAATATTAGCACATCAAATCCAGCAGTGTCTAAAAAAATACGCACCACAATGAAGTTGGATTTATTACAACTTTGCAAGACTCACTCAACAGTTGAAAATCAACTAAGGTAATCCATAACATCAAAAATCTAAATAAAGGAAATTGCATTATATTAATAGATGCAGAAAACACATTATATCAAATTCAACACACATTCATGATAAAACTCTCAGAAAACTGGGGCTTCATTTAAATTAAAAACTCCCATGTGAAAGACACTGTTAAGAAAATGAAAAGAAGGACAAAAAATAGGAAAAAAATTTGCAAAACACATATCTGGCAAACGTCATGTATCAAAAATATACAAAGAACTCTTAAAATTTAGCAATAGGAAAACAAGCAACCCAATTAAAAATGGGCCAAAGGTATGAATAGATACTTCACAAAAGAAGATATACACATAATTAAGCTTATGAAAAGATGCTCAACATCATATATAATTAGGGAATTGAATATTAAGTAAGTACTACTTCATGGCAGTAGAATTGGTAAAACTCAAAACAGATCCCATCAAATGTTGAAGAGGATGTAGAGCAACAGAAACTTTCATTTATTGCTTGTGAGAATGCAAAATTGTACAGCCAATCTGGAAGGTAATCTGGCAGTGCTTACACAGCTAAACATAATCTTACCATACAATCCAGCAATCATGCCCTTTAGTATTTATGCGAATTAGTTGAAAACTTATGTCCACAAAGAACAAAAAAACTTCTGCATGAATGTTTACAGCAACTTTATTCATAATTACCAAAATTGGAAGCAATCTAGATGTTCTTTAATATTGAATAAACAGGGTGACCCATAAAATAGAAAAAAATGACCTATCAAGTTATGAAAAGATATGGAGGAATCTTAAGTGAATATTGCTAAGTAGTCAGTCATTCTGAAAAAAATACATACTGTATGATTCCAAATACTGTGAAATATAAGTATTATGACTATGAAATATAAGGAATATATATATTAATATATTTGTCTGTGCCCCTGGTTCCTGACACAGAACTACTAAAATCTCTGTAATCTCCTGAGCAATAGGAATGCTAGAAGAATATTTTGTTCCCCAGTATTAGGTTACTTTCCTAGTTCCTGAGACAGAGCTCCTAAGTAAGACCTTTGTAATTTCCTGAGTGATAGGAGCACCGTCTCTTCTAATGAGGCTACTCTTGGTGGGTTCCTGGATAGGGGCTGGTCACCAGAAAAATCAAGCCATGAGTAGAATCTTGAAGCTTTCAGCCTTAGAAACCCAATTCTCCAGAGAGGGGAGAGGGGACTAGAAATACAGTGAATAATTAGTCACATCTACTGATAACGCTTCCACAAAAATCCCCGAACTAGAGAATTTGAGGAGCTTCCTGTTTGGTGAATGCACCTACCTGTCAGGAGAGTGGCGCACTCCAGCTCCACAAAGGACAGAAGCTCCCGCACGCAGAGCCCTTCCAGACCTTGCCCTACGTATCTCTCCCTCTGACTCTTCATCTGTATTCTTAATTACATTCTTTAGTAACAAACCTGTAAATTAAGTGAAGTGCTTCCCTGAGTTCTGTGAGCCTCTCTAGCAAATTAATGGAACCCTAGGAGGGGGTCGTGGGAACCCTGATTTATAGCCAGCGGGTCAAAAGTATAGCTAACAGCCTACTACTTACAACTGAAAAATTAAATGGGAGGCAGTCTTATAAGACTGAGTCCTCAGCCTGTAAGATTTGACAGTATCTCCAGGTAAGTAGTATCAGAATTCAGTTAACTTATAGGACACTGAGCTGATGGCTGCTGGAGAGTTACCTGGTATGTGGGGAAAACTCCCCACACATCTGTTGTCAGAAGTATTGTGTTGTGAGTGTGTGTAGTAGCAGAAGAAGTTCTACTACATATATATCAAACAATAACATTCTGGAAAAGGTAAAAGTATGGAGAGGATAAAATGATTAGTCATTACTAGGGATTCAGCAGAAGAAAAGGAAGATGGAATAGGTGGAGCAAGGGGATCTTTAGGGCAGTGAAACTATTCTGTTTGATGCTGTAATGATGGATTTATGACGTTTTTACATTCGTCAAAATGCACAGAACTGCCTATCACAAAGAGTGAATCCTGATGTAAACTATGGACTTAAATTAATTATCGTATATTAATACTGGTTTATCAGTTGTAACAAATGTACCACACTAATGAAAGTGTTGGAACCGAACTGTCGATTCCCTCCTGGGCAGGGGTCGCTGCGAAGGATCACCCGACACGAGATTCACAGCAGAGAGTTATTTATTACTAGCGCGCTAGGGTCCCAAGCTCTAAGTTGGCCCTGGGACCCTGACTGCTTGTTACAGGCTGTTTATATAGGCAAACACAAGTTCAAACACAGCTTATGGCGCGAAATTCAAACAAAGCTTAAGGCGCAAAATGATTGGGTCTAGCTATGGCCTGAGCAAGGTGTCTTGTTTTAATTGGTTAGAGCAGGACCTTATGAGGTTCTTTCCTGGAGTTGTTGATTCCGGGAACTTCGAGGCAGGGTGGGACCCCCGGAATTGGCAGGGTGGGACCCCATGAGGTTGTTTCCCGGAATTGGCAGGGTGGGACCCTATCGAGGCAGGGTGGGACCCTATCGAGGCAGGGTGGGACCCTATCAGGGCCACCTGGTGTTAATTTTTTTTAAGTTTTATGAGGCCTAGTTTCTAAGTTTTATGAGGCCTAGTTTCAAAAGATGTTGCTAAAATAAACTATTTGGGGTTCAGAGGGTACATGGAAACTCTACTTCTGTTCAATTTTCCTGTAATCCTAAAACTCCTCTAAAAATTAAAGTCTATTACTTAAAAAAAAAAAAAATTGAAGCAATCAAGGCAAATTCATAGAATTTGATACAGCTAGCTATGGGTACTAGTATTTGGTATACTTCAAAAATCGTTCTTGTATATATCACTTATTTGTGCTGAAACAAATACACATATTACCTAATTACTTTGGTCATCTTTATTCTAAAAAATGCTCTGATTTCTTTTTTGTCACCTCTATCAAGACAACCTTAAAGAAAAAACACTTCACATTCTGTTCTATTCATTCTGCTGTTGCTTTTATTTAACTTGACATCCTTTGTTTACCATTCCAAGTATTGCATTTACATTCTTGTCCTACTCTGCCTTAGGACAGTTATTCTACTGTAACAGAACACCTGAGAATGGGTAAATTAAAAGGAACATAAATGTATCTGCTCATCGTTTTGGAGGCCGGGAAGTCCAAGATCAAGTTACCAGCATCTGGTGAAGGCCTTCTTCACACGGCAGAAGACAGAAGAGCAAGAGCTCAAGAGAGCTAACCCCACACTCACAGACCCTTCTCTAATGGCATTATACACCTCCCCCTAGGCCTCACCCTCCAGCAGTGTTGCATTGGAGATTCAGTTTCTAACACATGAATTCCAGGGACACATTCAGACCATAGTGTATTGCATCTCTCTGTTTTCTTTCTCCAATGTGAGAAATCAGAAACAGCTAGCAATATTTTTTCATGGGCCTCAGTGATTCAAACTTGCAAATGTTTCCCTTCAGTTTCTAAGCTCTGTTTGTGCATCTTCTTGAGACAAGGTTTTTAAGAGACAAACGCATGCTAATGACTGGGTACCTGCAGAAAATATCTTCAGATAATATGTGTCTTATGGTGAGCTCCCCAGCCTCTGCATGGAGATTTGTGTGTCATGTCAAAAATTTATTGGATAGTTCCCTTGGGAACAATACCTGTGAGGGAGTGATTGGAACAAGCTTGGCATAAGTAGACGTGGGACTCAGCTGCAGTCACAGCAGAAGCCTTAGCTGATCCTCTGAAGAGCTCTGGAGCTGCTATAGCTCTTAAGTGTTATCCCCAACTAGGGCCAGAGGAACAGGAATTTGGACCTCTGCATTCACCCGTTGTAGGATGCAGGCTATCCCAAGGGAAAGGTTCATCTGTAAAATGTCTGCAGCCAACACTCCAAGAAGCAAGTGCCTCAGTTCAAAACATGATATCTGTGTGGCACCCTATGACATCTACTGCAATTCATCACTTGTGCTACTCAGATCTATTTTAGTATAATAATTTTATCCTACCTTGAAAGAATTTCTGGAATCTGTTTTCATTTCCTGAAGAAGACTGAAAAAGAGGCTGAGTGTGGTTGTTCATGTCTATAAATGCAGCACTTTGGGAGGCTAAGGTGGGAGGATCGCTTGAACCCAGGAGTTGGAGACCAGTCTGGGCAACACAGCAAGAACTCATCTCTACTAAAAAATTAGCCAGGCAAGATGATGTGTGCCTGTAGTCCTGTCTATTCAGGAGACTGAGGAAGGAGGATCATTTGAGCCCAGGAATTTGAGGCTTCAGTGAGCTATGATCATGCCACTTGCCACTGTGCTCCACCCTGGGCGACAGAGTAAGACTCTGTCTCTCTAAAAAAAAAAAAAAAAATGGTTGCTTAGTAGGATAAACTATAGTCCCTGTAGCTGCAGTATCTACTCTATACATCCTTCAACCTTGGTTAGAAATTCTGGATCTGAAGGGTCTACATCTTTGGCCTCTCTATACTTACCAAGTCATAGCTGCTATACCAGCCCATTTGCCAACAAGATTGGGCAAAGGAGTACCAGAGATACCCAACTGTACTTGAAACCCAGTATGTTCTTCCCAATTCTTATGGTAAAGTAAGAGTCCTTTTTCTCATGGAAAATTATCAATGGTGACTCCTTTCATGTCAATTTCCTGGCATCTACAGCTTAAACTTTTGTGGAAATCTTGCTGCTTCCCACAGTTGAAGAAGTCTACCCTAAACACTCAGATAACAGGTTAAAAGGGAAATGAAGCACCAACAGTGGTTGTGTATGAGTTTCTATTGTTACATAAAAATTATCACAAATTTAGCAGCTTAAAATAACCCCCATTTATTATCTCCTAGTTGCTGTAGGCCATCTCTGCTCAGATCTCAAACAGCTGAAATCAAGGTGTCATCCGGAGCTTCTCTCTTGTTTGAGGTTCAGGATTCTCTTTTGAGTTTATTCAAGTTATTTGCAGAATTGTGATTAAAGTGCTGAAATCCTCTTTTCCTTGCTGGCTTTCAGCTCTGTGTCACTCTCTACTCCTAGAGACTACTCAGGTTTCTTGCTGCTTTGCAAAGACAGAAGCAGAGAATTTCTGGACTGTGGAATCTCCCTCATATTGAGTTTCTTCTTCAGGAAGAGCATCATTGCATTTAAGAGCTCACCTGGTTAGAGCAGACTCACTAAGGTAAATCTCGCTTTCTTAAAGTCAGCTGGTCCATATACCGTAACCTAATCATGCCAATGACTATATTTTTATACTTACAGATTCTGCCCACACACAAGGAGAAACTATTATACAATGGTGAGGCAAATTTTAGAATTCTTCCTACACTGAAGGTAAAGAGGACCATATCTACTTCCACACCTTAGTTCTCAGACTCGTATTCTATCAGTTGGAGATTTCACCGTATAAAGATTCATGATTTATAGCAGGGAGCAGCAAGGAGTTTGGTTCTTCTTAAAGTAGTAGATAATATTTTTAGGTTTTTTTGTACATATGGCCTCTGCCATAGCCACTCGCCTCTATTGTGGCAAAGCAGCTGAAGGAAGTATGTAAAGGCATGAGTATGTCAATGTTCCAACAACATCTTACTTACAAAAACAGAGTGCAAAGCTGGATTTGGCATGTGGGCCAAAGTTTGCTAACCTCTGATCTACAATGTACACTGTAGCCTAGAGAATGTCAACCCATTTTCACAAATCTCTGCATCCGAATTTTTGTTCTAGCGGGGACTTCAACAGGCTGTTCTGTTGCTCTATCTGGCTGGCGGTGTCTGAATAGCGTGTTATGCTGTAGGACCAGAAGATCGCCTGGTCAATTGCCCACTTCCTCAGCAGACTTGCTATAAAGTGGAGGCTTTGTTTTGACACAATGCAGTATGTGATTTGTATCAGTAGAAAACAACTCTGTCAACTCTCAGCTAGAGGTTGCAGTTGAGGCCCTACAGGCAGGAAAGAAAGGCAAATTTATATCCAGAATATGTGTCTGTTCTTATCTAAGTGAGTTGCTATTCCATAGAATGAACTGGTCACCAATAAGTGATTGGTCTCCTCAAGCACTGGAGTACTATCAGGAGATTTATGTTTCCGGGTGAATAGAATACACTGGCAAAACCAAAGATCACATACCATGTACCCGAGGCCATAAGAATCATCTCCAGATAGGACAACATATCTGGTACAGCAGCTGAAAATGAAGCTTAAGCTTCCTTGAATTTGCTCTAATTCGCTTTCATCCTCCAGTATCTGTTGCACTTTTGGAAAACCATGTTGCTAAAATAAATGGGAATATTTTGGAGATAACACTTATGTTGTTCAGGTATTTAAGAGTGGTGCCGTTCTCTACCATTCCCACTTAGATATGATAGTATTTTGGTTTGCTTTCTTGGTTGATTGTGTGGAGTTTCAAAAGCTCCTACTTACTCTTTTTCACTGATAAGCTAATCCCCCTACAAGCCAAGGAACCAATGTCCAATATATGGTATACGCCCATTGCAATTACACAGTAGGTGACTAGAGAAAGGTCCATGGAATGTTGGTACACCCAGCAGACCCACTGCAGCCTGGACCTGGGCCTAGAATTCTGCCTATTCCTTGTGTCTCTTTTGTACTTCCCTAGCATAGAGGCCATAATGATACATTGGATCTCTGGAAATCAGTGTTAATTCATGACTGTTTCCAGAAGTTCTCACAGTGCCTGAATGTCACCCTATTCTCATTGTGCTAATATTCAGAAATGACTGTTGGATTCTTCAAGAAAGACTGGAGGAATCATTGCTGAACAAATTTGTCATGGTGTTGCAGTCTCCTTCCTCCTAGGGGCCTGCTTTGCCTTCAGTCATTGGGTTCTAGGTCTGAGAAGTAGCTAAGATCTGGGAACTAGGCAATAATTTTCAAACTTCTTTAGCCTCCTGATCATTCTTCTTGCTTTCATTTTCATTGTCCAGATAGATCAGTACTCTTGCTCAATGCGTATTTACCTTACTGCCAACAAGGCCATCCTCTCTGTTAAATATCTTCATAGTTCTCTGTGGTCTAGCCCTCTAGTTGCCATTGCAAACTTAATCCTCATTTATTTAATTCTACCCACTTTTAATTAAGAAGTTTATGTGATACTTCTACTTGGGATTCTATTATCTCTATTGCTGTTAGGTGGCATAGATACAAATGCAACCAAATCTGACCACGAAGACAGCCACCACATAGAAATGTATATTATACATGTGTACTGTATACTGAGTATATCTAATCTTTCATTAGAAACTCTCTCTCTATATATATATACACAAACACACACACACATATATATACACACACATACATATACCACAGCAGCCATTACAATGTACTTTCTTCATTTAAGAGGGGCTTTAGAACAACAGAAAAAAGATCTTTAACTTGTATTCAACATGAAAAACACAGCTTAATGTATGTATATTGCCAAGGAGATCTTCACTGTTTTATTTTTCTCCAGGGCATCAATTGCACTCTTCAACACCCTATCTTATTCCATTGTCCTTATAATTATAACTTTCCCAACACGTTCCATACGCCTGAGATAGATATATAGATATATCGCTATATCTATATATATATATGCCATAGTATATCTGCTCTTACATGCCCACTATTATAAACCCGTTGGTCCTTTTCACTATGGCAGTTCTGGCATTTTTACTTCACTTAGTGTCGGCCATGGCCCTCTGTTATCTTCCAAGAGCCATCCTAGAATCTTTTTTGCACCAGCTTTCAGGGTACATTCTAAGCCTCTAAATGCAGCTTATTTGCATCTTTATGGGAGTATGCTCCTACGATTAGTTTCTATATCTATAGCTCCTAAAGAGACGAACTCTCCCTTATGCAGTTTTATGTCTCCCAACTTGAACTGAGGAATTTCAGGATCCAGTCCTTCACATCTTCTCTCAGCTTATGCTCTGTAGTACATGTTGACTAGATACTGGAGTTACTATGGGGTATAGGCCCTTTCCTTTCTGAGCAGTCCCAGCACGGCTCTGTTATGAATTAAAACTAGTCATTGCTCTGGCACTCAGAAGAAGTAGAATGAATCCTGGAGGCAGTGGCCATGAGTTACCTTGCAAGGCAGAATCCTTGCTAGCTTTCAACAGAGAGGAAAGGACCACTTCTTCAAACTCAAGAATTTCAGGGTATCTAGGCTTTCGAGATTATCAGTGCATTAACTCTCATGTGTCCATCAGAAAATTCCAGGTCCTACCCCTTTTCATCAGGGCCTTAACCTTGAAAAAAAAAAAAATCACCAGGGTTGTGATTTTCTCTTCCTATATAAAGTGGATCTTCAGATTTTTTTTTTCTCTGCAGCTGCAGTAAATTAGTTTCTTTTTATATGTTGCCAAGGAGACCTTCGCGGTTTTTCTCTAGGGCGTCAGTCGCCCTCCTCAACACCCTATCTGATTCCATTGTCCTTATAATGATGACTTTCTCAGCACCTTCCATATGCCTGAGTTATATCTTCTAGGGCATTTGCTCAGCCAGTGTTTTCTTCCAGTTCAACATTTCTACAGATTTAACATCTGTGCTTCTACCACATGCCAGATATTATCATACTCCACTGAGAGTGGAGCGAGGGTGATGATTGCTCCGTGTTCGCAGGCGGGACGGTTGTCCACCTCCAAATCTCATTTAGAGTATGCTTCCTCAGACCACCTTTGACCAACTCTTTGAGTTTAGATTCTGCAGAAAATAAGCTCTGGGTGTAAAATGTGTGTGCAGGATTTTAATTTGTTTGTGCTTTTGGAAAGAACACCTGTGAGGGGATGATGGAAGGAGAAGCTGACCTGTGATATGTTACAAACTGAGGCCTCAGGAGCTGGAATGTCTCTTCTCAGTTGTTTTAAACTAAGCCAAAGGAGTTGGGTTTTGGACATCCAGAGTGACAAGTATTGGACGCAGGCAGCCTCTGAGAAGTTATCTAATTTGGGGCCAGGCAATGTCTTTCAATCACTGGTGATTTCAAGGTGGGACTCAGTTGTGAGCTCTTAGCACCCTGCATTTCTAGCAGCTGGAGTGTAAGTGCTTAGGCAAATCTGGGAGGCAAACCACAGCAGCCATTAGAATGTACTTTCTTCATTTAAGAGAGGCTTTAGAACAGTAGAAAAAAGATCTTTAACTTGTATTCAGCATGAAAAACACAGCTTAATACATATGTAATACTTTCGCTCATTTAACAGGTATTTATTGATCATGATAGGCATTGCGTTACGCAATTTATGTTGAAATCAATGTTCACTGTGGGTATTACCACTATTCTAGTTACAGTAGAGCTTAATTTGAGATAAAAGAGCTTTTAAAATGAAACAAAAATGTCCTACATATCCTGATGACACTTCTTTGCTTCATATTAATAAAAAGACGAGAAGATAATTAGCATGAGAATTTTCTAGTGATTGTATTAATCACTTTATAGCTTTATATTCATGCATTCTAAAGGTCATCATTTTATTTTAAAAATCACATGTTCTTTCTAAGCAAGTTTTAACTCATCTCTTTTCTTTGTTGTTAATTGGGACATGTTGACATTATAGATTTTTATTCTTAAAAATAAGTAGATGAGACATTATAGGCAGCTCAGTTTGTAAGTCATTACTTTTAGGAATCAAACCTTGCTGTGGCAACAAATCCTTTCTTTTTTATTGTACTTGAATACCTGGCTGGGTTTCTCCTCCACTTGGTGATGTGATATAACATCCTGCTGGTTTTGATGTAGCTATTACTGCATAATAAGAGAGCAATTGTGCATTCAATCTCAGTGTGTTCAATTGCGTACTCGATATATCCTCAGTCAGGGCAACTTAAAGATACACTCTGGAGCCCTGGATTTGGAAATTTAAAAAGGCTTATTTTATGTTTTCATGTAATACCAACTGATTTATTTAACTTTCCTTGATGTTGCCACAGGTTTAAAATGATTTCATTTAATTTGTTTGGCTTATTGTGAACTAACAATATAAAATAAGGAGAAATATATTTCTAGACTCATTTTATGTAGACTAATAGATATATTTATTCTGAAACTGCTTCTCCTTAGGGATGATGGAACTCTGCTTTTAAAACATTCTGGTAGAAGTGATTGACTCTTTTAAAAATAAGATTGTAATAGTCCAGAAAACATAAAGTTGAGAGATTTTCTTCTCTTTTTTCCTTTCTTTTTTTATTTTTATTTACTTATTTTTTATTTTTTTTATTTATTTTTTTATTTTTTTATTTTTTTTGAGACAGGATCTCATTGTGCCACCCAGGCTGGAGTGCGGTGGAGGGATCATGGCTCACTGCAGCACTGACCTCCTAGGCTCAAGCAATCCTTGTACCTCAGCCTCCTGAGTAGCTGGGACTATAGGCACATGCCAGCACCCCCTGATAAATTTGTAGTTTTTGTAGAGACAGTGTTTTACCATGCTGCCCAGGCTGGTTTCTAACTCCCAAGCTCAAGCAATCCACCCATCTTTGCCTCCCAAAGTACTGCGATTATAGGCATGAGCTACCACCCCCAGCCTGAGATTTGATTGTATCTATGTATATGGTGGCAAACAAGAGTCACTCTTTAGGTTGTCTATGCAAAGTGATGGGCATAGCAGAAAGAATTTAGCTCGAATCACTCAAAGATTCATTATTACAACTAATATTAATAATACTGAATGTACAATCTTCAAACTACATAAAAATACACGGTAAAGAGAAAACCTCCTAATACCACCTCAACCATCTCTAGGGGTATTCATTATCAAAAATTTGGTCGTATTAATATACAACATCTTATGATATATAAATATCTTCATGTTTGTCAATATGTTTTCTGATTTAGAATGGAATATATAATTTTCTTCTTCAACTTGAAAATTTTATGCTATATTATCTTGTGGACTTATATCTACCTTCTTTTAAATGATTGCATGATTTTTTTATGGTTATATGGTGGTTTGTACCTTCCTTATCAGTTGCTTCTTCATTTATTCAATAAGTATATACTACTTTATGCTCAGCACTGCAAATATAGTTGTAAACATGACAGAATACTTTTTCTGCCTTCACAGATTTTCTATAAAGAGGAGATATGTCATAAATAACAAAATATTTGTTTATTTATGGATGTGAATATTATTAGTTGTGTTTTATTACAAATAATGCTACTGTGCATAACATTATCCATTTCATTTCCACATGTATGTAAATATCTGTAAGATAAATTCCTATAAGTAGAATCACTGGCTTAAAAAATACCTAAAATTCAAAATAGTTCAAATTGCCCACTGTAAATGTCCTCAATAGTTTTTTAAATTTACTAATACTCTCTGAATGTAATCATTTCCCAACTTATTTTCTAGTATTGAATGTTATAAAATATTTCATTATCAGTCAATCTTATAAGTGACAAATTGTGTCTCATTAATGTTTTATTTTGCTTTAAGTATGACTTATATTTTGGTAATATTATTAATCTTATCTATTTTTATAAATAAAGTTTGTTCTATTTTCAAATCATGTTTATATTGATTGATTGATTTAAAAGTTCCCTTGCATATTAGAGATTGTTATTGTTTGCTAAATATGTTAGTTAAATGATTCTACTTTATCGTTTATTCTTTCATTTGCTTATGTAAACTTTGCCATATATTTTTAAAGAAATGAATTTTAATTCATTCCTTTAAATGAAATTTAATGAAATTACATGACTAGTTATTCATGCATAGGCTATGTCTTTCTGTGGAAGACTTTTTCCATAGCGATATTTTAAAATATTAACTAAGAGTACCTCTGGATCCAGACAAGATGGAATACATGCATTCTAATCTATTCCTCCTGCTAGTTGCAACTAATACTCTGAGCAAAATACATAAAAAGTAACGATCAGAAGACTCTGAAAATAACAACTCAAAACAAATAAGACAAACCTAGTAGGGATCTTAGATTCACTGCAATCTCAACTAAAATCCCAAATATTTTTGAAAGTAGCATCAACTTTCAAAACTTATATGAAAATGTAAAAGGCTAAGAATAGTCAAGATTTGACAAAAAGACATAAAAAAGAAAGCTGTAATCTAACCTCTATCAACGTATTTATAAACCTGCAGTAAATAAGATAATGTACTGTGAGCTCAAGGATAGCCACTTGCACTTATTGTGGATAAGTGTTGTTTCAGAGATTGGCTAATGCAAATAATGCATGTTCTTCTATATATGGCTGAGACCACTGGCTTGTATTGCACAAATATATGCAGTCTTATAATATAGAATTTGTTTGTAATAATATCTTACAAATATGCTGTTTAAAGATGAAATGCTTTTTCAGATATCGAATAACATGTTTGTTAATGCATTTTACAAGTATTTTTAAAAGTTTATGCCTTTAAAGTAATTCTCTTGATTTTATTATGTTTGGTGGCACACTGGTTTCTTGGAAGCACACTTTTTCCCACTGGGATAATAGTTAAGTGAGAATATTCTCCACGCTTTTAAATGATAAATAAATATGAAAGGAAATGTAATACTTCAAAACATTTTAATGTAAAGTTCAGTGATTTCACTTGGCATTAATCCATGCAATTTAGCCTAAAAAGGGGTAGAAAATAGTACATTTCGAAGATGAAAGTGCTATAAGATTTAGCAATGCATATCAAGGATGTTTCCAGAGTAAACAGCTCATTAGCAACTTTATCCACAAGGAGGACACAATCTAGTTATAATGTTTACTTATTCCTTAAATCAAAATTGATACTTTCTTAGATTACACAAAAGATCTGAATTACTTACAGTAAAGCCAACAGGATAGTATCAATACTTTGCAATTTTTAGGGTACCAAAAAAGACAACTATAAATATATTTTTAATAGTAAAACTTGAAGAATGAGTGGTAATTTTCTATTGGGAGACAGAGGGTGTGAGAAAAATCATTGATTATTCTCCCAATGCTTTCCCACTGGTCTGAACCTAAAATTCCCCTTTCACTGTATGGCTTTTATTCAGTGATATATTGAAGGCTTTGTGTTTAGCTACCCACGTATTATGTAATATGCAGATGTTTCTACTACATTGTAGATCACATAAAATGTATCAGGTCATTTTCAGGACTGTTTTTGATAAGTGGAAATGCAATATTACATTTCCTTTCTGGAGGCTCTGAAGATAATTTGTTTCCTGGTTATTTACTATTTCTTGCCACTAACCACATTCACTTCCTCATGACACCCTTCTGCCAGCTTCAGATAATGTAATGGTGAGCCTTTCTTTCTCACATTATATAAACCTTCCCTCCCCTCCCTCTTAAGGGTCTCTGTCATAACATTAGGTCCATGTGCATAATTTAGGATAATCATGCTTTCTTAACCATATTAGTAATCTTAATTATATCTGCAACATTAATTCCCCTTGGCATACGCGGTAAAATATTCATAGGTTCGAGGGATTCGACTGTGGACCTCACTGGTGGGACATTATTCTCATTATTCTGCCTACCACATAAATAAATGTCTTCATAATCATTTAAGATCAAGAAGCAGTGACAGAAAAGTACTGTAGGAACAAACATATGAGTGACTATTTAAAAATACTTAATTACTTCATTAAACATTTATTTTACTCTTGTCATTCATTATTTATCTTTTTATATTTTTTGATCATCTAGATGAAGTGATGTTATCATTGAAAAAAACTGTGAGTCCTGGCTACTGACAATTTTCTTTTTCTCAAGGCAGTTTCAGGGAGTTACAAAAAACACACTTTCCAGTGGATTAAAGATAGAGCTCAAATTCCAGCAATGCAAAATCTTTATTTGTGCTCTAGTTTCTTTCTCTTTCGGAGCTTGCAGTGAGCTGAGATCTGGCCACTGCAACTCCAGCCCGGGAGACAGAGCGAGACTCCGTCTCAAAAAAAAAAAAAAAAAAAAAAACCAAGATTTCAACTTAATAAGCTTAACACAATATTAGACTTAGAGTTTCACACCATATGAATAAAAATACCCTCAGATGCTGAATTTTAGTCTCTCTATATAATAAATAAATTATATTCCATGATTCTGTTATGGTCATTAAAAAATTTTTTTTACATAAAATGTCTTTCTAAATAAAGTGTTTTCTACAAATGTAGTTGAAGCTCGCTTATTTTGATAGTATATCTTGTGCAAGCTACGTAGCTGTATATTAATGAGAGGTCAAATCTCCAAGGAACTTTGTTTTATCATATGTGAAGGAAAGGTGGATGCCCCTAAAATCCGCAATGTTTTGGCATTTCTATTTTTTTCCCAATATTCTGAGACAATCAGCAATGTTACCATGTTAATTTTTCCATATTTCCTTCAGACATACAATAGTGTAGAGTGACACTGATCCCAACTACTAGATAATTGAGATTAAAAAGTTTAAAATCTTAACATGAAAGAAAATAATTAAATAGGAATACTTACAAAAATAAACTGAAAATTATATAATAATGGGTAACTTCTAGTTATTACTGATTATCATTTTCTAAAACAGACAGTATCATATTTAGATTTGTAATAAAAGTCCTAAAATATTAAAATTGATATCTGTTAGCCAAATATAAACTCACATTTTCAACGCTTTGTAGATTATAGATCAAATACAAAACCACATAAAAATAGGAGTTTATTAAATCACTTATTCATTCAAAAGCACATTTATTTCATATTCCAAGCACTGGAAATAGAGTACTCACAACAGTATTATCATTCATGGAGCTTAAATTCTAATAAATGATTAATTTTAAAGTTTTACACAATATTACAAAATGATATGTCAAGAAAATAAGCAATTATTGCTATTATTTATCTGTACTATTTCCAAAACTATTTGAAAGTAAAGTGTATCAAGGATCCAATTTTTTTAAGTTACATTATTTCTTGCAATGACATATTTGTTCTTATGGGACAAACTCCCTCAGATAACAGCTATGACCTGTAAAATAATGATTTTAAAAATCAACTTTTGGAAAATATTTAGGATTTGGCCAAGGTATCTCATATAGGACCAATAACATTGGATGGAGATTTCATCTGACATTCACATCCCAGAAAAAAATACTTTGGAGTTTGAAATAACCCAAGTTAACAGTCTGCTAAAACAAACAAACAAACAAAAGATTGGCACCAAATAAAACAAGAAACAAAATTTCTTTACAGGAACATAACAGGATCAAAAGCCTCTATAATAGCACATCATGTATAATGTGCAGAATAGAATGCAAATTTAGACATAAAAAGAAACAGGAAAAAGTAAATGATACATGTTCACATTTTTGAAATGTCGATCAATCGAAACTGACCGTTACTGACGATGATGCTTGAGATAGTTTGAGTATTTATCCCCCCCAAATCTTATACTGAAATGTGATCCCCAGTGTTGGCGACGGGGTCTGAGGGGAGGTGTTTTGGTCATGGGAGAGGATCCCCCATGAATGCTTGGTGCCCTCCTCAGTAATGAAAACACAGAAGCTCTGGTCGTTGAAGAGTCTGAGACATCTCTGCTCCCACTCCCTCTCTTGCCATGTAACATAGCTCCTCCCTCTTGGCCTTCTGACTTGAGGAAAAGCTTCCTGAGGCCCCACCAGAAGAAGAAGCCAGTGCCATGCTTGTATAACCTGCAGAACCATGAGCTAAATACATTTGTTTTCTTCATATATTACTCAGCCTCAGGCATTCCTTTATAGCAATGCAAAACAGATTAACACAGTATTGAACTTAAAGCACCTATAATAATTATGCTCCAGAATGAACTATAGTCCCCCCACTTACCTGCGATTTCACTTTCTACAGCTTTGTTTACCCATAGTAAATCACAGTATGAAAATATTAAGTGGAAATCTCAGAAATAAAGAATTGATAAGTTCTACATTGTATGCCATTCTGAGTAGTGAGATGAACTCTTGCACTGCACTGCACCATACCACCTAGGACATGAATCATCCCTTTGCCAATGTAAATCAAAGGAATTTTATTTTCAGATCTACAATAATAACAAATCTTCTGTCCGTGAGATCATAAGCAGTATATTGTTATAATTGTTCTATATTATTATTAGGTATTGTTGATAAACTTTTACTTTGCCAAAAAATTAAACTTTATTATAGGTATGAATGTATAAGAAAAAAAATCTCAGAAGTATTTCCGAATAAAAATTGTATGGTATTCCGTGGTATTTAATGAAGTTTGGGGGTAAAAAAATAATGTAATTTAAATGAAAGATTAAATTTTTGATACTATTGTGGGTCAAACAATTGCTGGCAAAAATTATAATTTGTCAGTCTTGGTATCAGTTTAGATTCTCAGACAACATGGGAACCTATGGATTAACATAAAAGCAAAAAACCAAATATATGTGTCTGTCCATCAACAGCTAGACAGCAGCCATGACTCAGAGCCATAAAACCATGCTATGTCTTGATTCCTAGCACTCTATCATAATAAATATTTGTTGTTTTAAGCTAAAAACTGCTGGGGCAATGTGTTTCATGCCATATAATACATAAATCTATTTTTATTATGAAATACACCAAAAATATTAGGCTATTATAAAGTGGAAAGTAAAGGGACGGTGTTGAAAATCCATTTAATATAATTTTCCAGATCCGTTTAACAACGGGTTTACTGCCTTATGTTGCTGATGGCTCTCTAGGAACATCATGTGGCACTAACTACATGCTGTAGGCCACAGAGGGGTGATTCGATCTTAACAGTTTTTTAATGAGTTTTCGTTTGTCATAGTTTTATACATCTTAACATTAGATTTCTTTTATTATTTTGCTCCATTTATTATGAAATTTTGATTTACAATCTCATTTTGCAGAAAAAGATTCATTTTCACTTGTTGAAATTTTGTGGTTTTGATGTTGGCTGCCCTTGCCTTTATTCCCACATTCCGACATGAATCGGTTGGGGAATATCTCAGAGCTGCATATGATCTTATTAGACAGTTTGTTTTGTTTCTGCTCCCTCCCTAGATTCTATATGCATTTTTTCACCCGTCTAAATCATTTTTTGCTGTAAGCTATACCTTAAGAAACTATCAACAACAACTTCAACTTTTTTTCCAGACTTCTTTCACAACGGGGAAAGCCCTCCCTGAGTGCTTAAGGTTAAGAAGTGAGCCTGGATCCAATCTCCTGTTTCTCATGAAGCACTTTCTCTGCCTCACAGGAACTGATTTCTCCACAAATATTGCAGCTTCCAATGTCCATATAATTTATCAATTAAACCAGAGTGAAAAGGGAAAATATTAATAATTGTGGGTAAAAAACAACTGTAGACTTAGACTGTCTCAAGCGAATCAGAGCCTACGGACAAACATGAATACCACATGGTTGCAGGTCCTCTCGGCAATGTTTTCAGTTTTAGTTTTTGTGTTTTTTTGTTTAAAAAAAACCTGATTTTCCCAGCTACTCGGGAGGCTGAGGCAGGAGAATGGCGTGAACCCGGGAGGCGGGGCTTGCAGTGAGCTGAGATCCGGCCACTGCACTCCAGCCTGGGCAACAGAGCCAGACTCCGTCTCAAAAAAAAAAAAAAAAAAAAAAAAAAAAAAAAAACCTGATTTTCCCTCATCTCTATATTTAGAAATTGAAGAGGGCATATCAAACTTGATTTGAGGTTAAATGATTGCTCAGTTTTACCTCTTAGCTTCAAATTTTATTTGTTTTCTATTACTACACTAATTCAATCTGAGTTTCGCATAGTGCCATGTGTATTTCTTATGCTGTTCCATGTAATAAAAGGTTTTATTATTTGTTTTAACTTTTGAACATTCTCTACTACTCTAAATCACATTGGAATACTAGTAAAAAGAATTGTACACAAAGGATAGATAATTTTTGAGCAATTTTCCATAAAAACATGTGCAGGAGGGAAATAACTCACAGGTTAGTGTTGCTCAAACCCTGCGCATTACAAATGAAGCCTTGACTTCAGAATAGGCCTTGGTCAGCTCCTGGGAGATATCTTCCAAGCCGTTAGAATATTGTGCCTGATAAAAATGTTTTGTTTGCCTAAGGCTTTGTAACATGCATTACTAATTTGATCAGATAGTCATGGGTTCTGGAAATCATTCTTGGAGAAACGAGGAAATACAGGACATGAGGACATGCAGTCAAGCAATACAATAGAAGGATTGGAAATCTGATAGGATTAAAAACGGCCAGAATGATAATGTAGAGGAAATAAATAGAAAAATGAAAAGTGTAGGTTAGGCTGTGATATTGGAGATTAAGATTTTGGAAGTGGTGGATTTTCTGGCAATGAAGGATTCTAGAATATGACTAGGGTAATGATTAGTTAAGAAAGGAGTAAGGACAACATTATTATACAGGATATATAGTTACTGTTACACAGGATATATAGTCTAGTTACTGAATGGCCAGGGTGTCAGATGACCTGTAGATGTACATGCTGAGCACAAGTTATTCAAAAGTAAAGGTACATTTACCTTGTATCCCCCTCAGCCCCATTACTGCACATGCTTCAAGGAAAGCGATGTTCTTTCAGTTTTCCACCATTTTCAATATGTGGTTTAATACATATAACATAAATTATACTATCTTAACCATTTTAATTATATAGCTCAGTGATAATAAATACATTTATAAGGAGCAGCCATTACTACCATCTATCTCCAGATATCTTCATCTTGTAAAATTAAAAGTCTATATTCATTAAACAATAACTCCTCATTTGCCCCTCCTCCCAACTCTTGGAATCTACCATTCTACTTTCTGTCTCTATGATTTTGAATATTGTACATACCTTATAGAAGTGGAAGAAAACAGTATTCATTTTTGTGTATGCTTGTGTGTGCCTGGCTTATTTCACTTAGCATAATGCTCTCAAGTGTATTCCATGTTGTAGTGTATGTTAGAATTTCCTTCTCATTAATGCTGATTAATTTTCCATTGTATGTATCTATCACATTTTCTTATTTATTCAGTGATTAACATTTGAGCTGCTTCCATGTTATTATTGTAAATCATGCTGCTATTGATATGAGGGTAAAAATATATCATTGGGATGCTGGTTTCAATCTTTTGGGGCATATATCCAGAAGTAGAATTATTGGACCATAGGATAATTTTATTTTTAATTTTTTGAGTAACCATCATACTCTTTCTACAGTGGCTGTATCATGTTTCATTTCTACCAACAATGTGCAAAGGTTACAATTACTCCATATCCTCACCAACACTTGTTATTTTATGTTTTTGATAGTATCTATCCTATGTGTGTGAGGTGGTATCTCAATGTAGTTATGCTTTGCATTTTACTAATGTTGAACATCTTTTAGTGTGTTTATTGGCCATTTGTACTCATTTGTGTAACTTCTTTAGAGAAACGGCTGCTCACATCCATTTCTCATTATTGAATTGGCTTGGGTTTGTTGTTCAGTTAGGAGTTCTTTATGTATTCTGGATATTAATCTCCTAGATTTATATGATTTTGAAGTATTTTCTCCCAATTTGTGCATTGCCTTTTTACACTGTGGATAGTGTCTTTTGATGCACAAAATTTAAAATGTTAACGAAGTTCTGTTTGTCTAGCTCTTTTATTTTGTCACCTGTGCCTTTGGTATTATATTCTGAAATTATTGTCCAATCCAATGTCATAAACTGTTTGCCCTATGTTTTCTTCTAAGAGTTTTTAGTTACAGGCCTATAATAGGTCTTTGATACATTGTAAACTAATTTTTGTGTATGATATTAGGTAAGGGTCTAAATTTGCTATTTCACATGGAGGTTATTGATTCATTTCCAATTCAGATGCCCCCCACCTTTCTTTTTCCTTGACTAATTGCTCTGGCTAGAACTTCCAGTATTATGTTGAATAGAAGTAGAGAAAGTCGGCATCCTTTTCTTGTTCCTGAGGCTAGAGAATAAGTTTTTAGTCTGTAACCACTGAGTGTGATGTTCACTGTGGGTGTATTGTTGTTGTTGTTGTTGTTGTTGTTGCTGCTTTTATCTGGCCCTTTTATGTTGGAGAAATTTTTGCTATTTCTAGTTTATTAAGTGCTTTCACCACTAAAAAACTCCTTTGCTTTTATAAAAAAAAAAAAGGTCATGAATTTTGTCATATGCCTTTTATTATTATTATTATTATTATACTTTAAGTTCTAGGGTACATGTGCACAATGTGCAGGTTTCTTACATTTGTATACTTGTGCCATGTTGGCGTGCTGCACCCATCAACTCGTCAGCACCCAACAACTCGTCATTTACATCAGGTATAACTCCCAATGCAATCCCTCCCCCCTCTCCCCTCCCCATGATAGGCCCTGGTGTGTGGTGTTCCCCTTCCCAAGTCCAAGTGATCTCATTGCCCAGTTCCCAACTATGAGTGAGAACATGCGGTGTTTGTTTTTCTATTCTTGCAATAGTTTGCTGAGAATGATGGTTTCCAGCTGCATCCATGTCCCCACAAAAGACACGAACTCATCCTTTTTTATGGCTGCATAGTATTCCATGGTGTATATGTGCCACATTTTCTTTATCCAGTCTGTCACCGATGGACATTTGGGTTGATTCCAAGTGTTTGCTATTGTGAATAGTGCTGCAATAAACATACATGTGCATGTGTCTTTATAGGAGCATGATTTATAATCCTTTGGGTATATACCCAGTAATGGGATGGCTGGGTCATATGGTACATCTAGTTCTAGATCCTTGAGGAATCGCCATACTGTTTTCCATAATGGTTGAACTAGTTGACAATCCCACCAACAGTGTAAAAGTGTTCCTATTTCTCCACATCGTCTCCAGCACCTGTTGTTTCCTGACTTTTTAATGATTGCCATTCTAACTGCTGTGAGATGGTATCTCATTGTGGTTTTGATTTGCATTTCTCTGATGGCCAGTGATGATGAGCATTTTTTCATGTGTCTGTTGGCTGTATGCATGTCTTCTTTTGAGAAGTGTCTGTTCATATCCTTTGCCCACTTTTTGATGGGGTTGTTTGTTTTTTTCTTGTAAATTTGTTTGCGTTCTTTGTAGATTCTGGATATTAGCCCTTTGTCAGATGAGTAGATTGCAAAAATTTCTTCCCATTCTGTGGGTTGCCTGTTCACTCTGATGGTAGTTTCTTTTGCTGTGCAGAAGCTCTTTAGTTTAATGAGATCCCATTTGTCAATTTTGGCTTTTGTTGCTGTTGCTTTTGGTGTTTTAGACATGAAGTCCTTGCCCATGCCTATGTCCTGAATGGTATTACCTAGGTTTTCTTCTAGGGTTTTTATGGTATTAGGTCTAACATTTAAGTCTCGAATCCATCTTGAATTAATTTTCATATAAGGAGTAAGGAAAGGATCCAGTTTCAGCTTTCTACTTATGGCTAGCCAATTTTCCCAGCACCATTTATTAAATAGGGAATCTTTTCCCCTTTTCTTGTTTCTCTCAGGTTTGTCAAAGATCAGATGGCTGTAGATGTGTGATATTATTTCTGAGGACTCTGTTCTGTTCCATTGGTCTATATCTCTGTTTTGGTACCAGTACTATGCTGTTTTGGTTACTGTAGCCTTGTAGTATAGTTTGAAGTCAGGTAGTGTGATGCCTCTAGCTTTGTTCTTTTGACTTAAGATTGTCTTGGCAATGCGAGCTCTTTTTTGGTGTCATATGTCTTTTCTACATCAATTGAGATCACCATCCTTCAGTATATTAATATAGTATATTACATTGATTTTTTTTTGAATATTGGATTACCCTTACATTACAGAGTAAATCTCACTTGCTCATAGTGTATAATCACTTTAATATTCTGTTGAATTCAGTTTGCTAGTATTTTGTTGAGGTTTTTTTTTTTTTTTTTTTTTTTTTTTTGAGACGGAGTCTCGCTCTGTTGCCCAGGCTGGAGTGCAGTGGCTGGATCTCAGCTCACTGCAAGCTCCGCCTCCCAGGTTTTTACGCCATTCTCCTGCTTCAGCCTCCCGAGTAGCTATGACTACAGGTGCCCGCCACCTCGCCCACCTAGTTTTTTGTATTTTTTAGTAGAGACGGGGTTTCACGGTGTTAGCCAGGATGGTCTGGATCTCCTGACCTCGTGATCCGCCCGTCTTAGCCTCCCAAAGTGCTGGGATTACAGGCTTGAGCCACTGCCCCCGGCTGAGGATTTTTGTATCAATATTCATAATGAATATTGGCCTGCAGTTTTCTTTCCTTGTAGTGTCTTTGTCTGGCTTTAATATCCAGTTAATGAGTAGCCTCCTAGAAGGAGTTAGGAAGTATTCCGTCTTTTACAATTTTTTGGAAAAGTTAGAGAAAGATTAGCATTAGTTCTTTAAATGTTTGGTAGAATTCACCAGAGAAGCCACCAGGGACATGGCCTTTATTTGTCAGGGAATTTTTATTTACTGATTTAATCTAGTTTACTACTTGTAGGTCTATAGCTTTTATTTAATATTAATAGTTTTATTCTTATTTTCTATTTATTTGTGATTTAGTCTTTATAGTTTTTGTGTTTCTAGGAATTTTTCCATATAAATCTAGGTTATCCAATCAGTTGATATGCAGTTTTTCATAGTACTGTCTTATAACCCTTTTAATGCCTGTAGAATTGGGAGTAATGCCCCTACTTTCCTTTCTGAGTTTAGTAATTTGAATTTTCTCTCTTTTTTAGTCCATCTAGCTAAAGGTTTATTTTTTTTTTTGATTGTTTTAAAGAAATAACTTTTTATTTCATTGATTTTTCTTTTTATTTTTTTTCCAGTATCTATTTCATTTATCTCTGCTATTTTTTAAATTACTTCTTTGCTTCTGTCAGCTTTGGTTTTAGTTTGTTCTTCTTTTCGTAGGTCCTTAAGTTGTAAAGCCAGATTGTTGATTTGAAATATTTCTTATTTTTTAATGTGCTTATAGCTATAAATTCCCTTTTAGTATTGCTTTCTCTGCACCCTTAAGTTTTAGTATGCTGTGTTTTTATTTTCATTCTTCTCTAAGTATAAAGAGAAAAATGAAGATGGGAAAAGAGAGCGCCAGTCATCTAATTCACCTAGAAGGGACTTGTGCTAGAATGAGGAGGCTTGGAATAATGGATGGAGGTGCAACAACAATGGCCACTCATTTCTTAATCTGTACCTCTATCATTAGAAACAGCAGTCAGCAATCAGAGCACAAATCGCCAAGATTGGTAGGGCAGGCAGAATTGCTTTTGCCCACCCTGCTTGTGCAAGTTGAGTGCAAGCTGCTCCAAGAACGTGCTGCCTGCCATGGTACTGAAGGATGGGGAACCATAGTTATTGTGTTAAGAGCTGAAATTGACTGAAAATTACTACAATTTACCATCCAAGCCTTCCCCTGGAAATCACAAGCCCTCGATAGTCTCTACGGTTCCAAATATGGTCACATATCACTTAACAAAGCAGATACATTTTAGGAAATGCATTCTTAGGCAATTTTGTCATTGTAAGAACATCATGGAGTGTACTTACACAAAGCTAAATCGTATAGTCTACTATACATCTAAGCTATATGGTATAACCATCGCTACTAAGGTACAAACCTGTACAGCATGTTACTTTACTGAATACCGGAGGTAGTTGTAGCACAATGGCAAGTATTTGTGCATCTAAACATATTTAAATGAAGAAAAGATGCAGTGAAAACACCCTATTATAACCTTATGGTACCACCGCCATATATGCAGTCTCTCATTGACTAAAACACCATTATGTACACATGAGTTTAGTTACCTTAGACAGATTCCACCACTGCAATTTTGATCCAGGTGTGGGTACAGATAACTGGTACTTCTCACTCTGCCATTTTCCCAGAATGCTCTGCCTCTTTCATTTATTCTTTACACCATCAAGTTCCTGATACAGACTTCGCATCTAAAATGAAAATCATAATATGTATTGAAGGAATTGACATTTTATATGACAGCAAATCGAGTATTTTTTTTTAATCCTATTAAGATTTCCCTTTCAGGAAAATTGGAAGACCCACTGCTCCTGGTCTTTATAATTTTTTTCTCATAATTTAAACTACTGTTGCTATTCTTCCAAATACATGAATTTTCACATCAAAAGGCCCCTCATTAATATAAAAATATACTTCTAATAGATGAAGTCTCTACTTTTTCCTTTCTCTCTCCATGTCTCTTTCTTTTACTATTACACACACACACACACACTCACTCACATAATCCCCAGTAATGCTTTGATTCTTCCAAGTCAAGGAGGTGGTAACTGTATAGGGCAGAAGTAGGCAGAAGATTTTAAGGCCAGATAGTAAATATTTTAGGCTTGTGAACTACCAGCACTGTTGCAGCTACTCCTCAGTTTTAAGGAAAAATCAACCGTAGACAATACTCAAATCAATGAGTATGGCTGTGTATCAATATATCTTTATATACAAAACTAGGTGAAAAGTTTGAATGCCTGTGTTTGGTGATTCTTGCCCTAGTGCATTAAGAATTAAAAAGACAAAAGGGGTTAAGTCTTTAAATCACTGTTTATAGTGCTAAAGTGTACATATTCAGTAGAATTTGCCTATGGTGATATCTTCTTGTTTCTAGTTTCACATTTGTTAAAATTTGAATTTTTTCATGGTACTTTTAAAAAAATTCCTATCAGTTTGGATTTCAAGGATCTAAGTCAAGAATTGATTCTCATTAAATTCTGTGTCTGTTTTACTTTATTAATATTTCATATGATTAGTGTTTATTATCGTATAATGCAACTGCTTTTATATTATCATGGAATTATTGTTATATGTCTTTATATAGCTACATATAACTATACCTACATCTCTCTATTTTGAGAAGTGATATCTGTCAGCTTTGCGTAAGATGTTCAAGGCCATTAACGATACATTATTTTTAAAATTTCCTCCACAAAGCTTTTGAATTTCAGATATTTTAAGAGATTATTAAAGGGAAACAAATAATTGTTTATAATTATTTAAAATAAATTAATAATGTCTTAGGTTTATATTATGGTCATCTGTTGATCCTCTTTTGGAAAATAGCATTACAAATTTTCTCTCAAAAATATTAAGTAAGACTTCAGGGTGTATACAAGATTTTAAGTAATGACTAAAGTCTTTATTTTTTGTAAAGTCTAGGTTTTCTGTAACTTCCATAAGAATTAATGCTGATATTTTGGCAGGAGGTTGACAACTTGCATATTCGTTAAATCAAGTAAAGATCATTTCTTCCCATTTTAATTAATCCAATTCTTCCTGCTGATAGAACACAAGTCAGGGATCTTCACTTGCTTTCCTGTCTCTTGTATCTTTCAGTCATAAAAATTAACAGAGGGGCAGAAAATAGCAGGATGTTTTGTAAGGTTCTTGATTCTCACCAAATGAGAATTTCTAGCAAAATATTTGTTTTAGATAAAACGGAAAGATATTAAAAGTGAAATTATGAATAAAGGAGCAGAAGAGATTCTGATGAAGAAATTACTGAGTTATTTTGCCAATCTCAGTGAGAGAGCACTAAATGTTTAATGGCATTATAATGATGATAAGCTTAGAATTAGCTTGCTTCAGCAGTGTTCATGCCCAGAGAGAATATTTGATGCACTTTAAAATGTCATTTAAATAGGATTTACATAGATAGGGATAGTTAGATACACATATAGATATCAACTAATATTTGTTTTGCTTTGACAGTTGTTTATTACTGCAATCTATGACAGGACACATAAGAATATATTAAAACATTTTGCACAGCCATTGATAAAGGCAAATTAGTCAGTTGCCATGGGATTTTTAATTAAAAAAATGATGACCAAATCCAGGCATGCTAATATTTTAAATTATTATTTTTCTAGATTAGACAATTTTATAGTCCAGAGTGTTGACCACTAAATGATACATCCAGCGAATATTAGATAATTTTAATAAATTGAGGATATAAATGAAAAGAAGCAGATCTTCCATTGTTTGTGATTGCATAAAATAATATTCAGATGTTAGATATCTAAGTCAGATAAGGCTCTGTCCCTAGAAAAACAAGTAACAGAGAAGTCTGTTCCTTTGTTCACATGGAGCTTCACAATTTCATATAACTCAAGTTTAATTTTATTCTTTTGCTATGAGTATCAGGTCTCTGAATTAGCTAGTAGTAATAACATCCAGAATCCTGGTTAAACATGTTTTATCTAGAAAATTACTATCAATACCCACATATTTTTATGCAGCAATAAATCATTCAATACAAAGCACAAACTCTTGATCATTTAATAAACTATTGATAATGAACTTTTTAGTGTTTCAGGCTACCTTTCTTATCAGACCTAATATAACTTCAAATAAGCCAGTTGAATTCAGATAAATCTAGAAAGAAAATATATTTTCCCAGCTCTAATGGAGCTCTAGATAATAGTAATTGACAGAGAAACATTATTTCTTAACTGTGTTACCATAGCTAATTGCAGTTTTCTTTTATCTTTCATGCATTTATAGACATCTAATCATTTAGCATTTTTTTTTTCCTTTTTTTTTTTTTTTTTCAAACACCAGAATGTTTTGGGGATATTTCAATGTGTCTACTTTACCCCCCCTCTGCTGGAAGAAAGAGTTGTTTTTTCTCCTATCTTCACTGTGAGAACTTGTAGGACTCTAGAAAGTAAAATTCACAAAAGTGTGCAGTTTTCTCTACGATCCCTGGATTTACCAGCTCTCAAACTTGTCCACACTGAGTCTCTAGAATTCGTTACTTACAGTTTAGGTGTTCCCACCCTAGTACTAGTTCTCACAGCAGTTTCTACTCATGGATTTTTGCTCTTTCTCTGTATCTTCCTGCCTGTATGCCTAATTCTGGAAGCAGAAGTGTGCTCTGTGAACGGAAGATTGGAAAGGAGAATGTTAGATTCCAGGAGAAGTTCCAAGTTTCTCCTCAAAACCCTTCTTTAGGCTTCCCAGTTAAATCAATATTGTCCTTGAGCTTACGAAGCTCATCTATATTTGGCTATTGTCTGTCTCCTTTGATTATAATAAAAACACCCATTCAATATCTACTTCTATTTGGGAACCAGATCTGAGGGATGTTTCCCCACCTGAGGCCCATGGTCTCCTGATGACTGTTATTTTCAGTTCATTTAGTCTTACTATAATGATAAACCTTTCTTTTTAAGTCTGAAGGACATTCTTAACTCTTGCCTTAAAATTATGAAGCTTTCTAAGTGTTTATGTTTAGTTTTCCAGATGTTCATATAGTTTTTGAGATCCATGGATGGCTTTTAGAGCAGTTTTTCAGGCAGTTTTATGCACAGGTTTTGTGTCTTCTTGAGTCCCCAGATTTTAATATAATCAAATAATATTCCACTGTCAACATATTGACACAGAAACTTTTTCATGCTGCTTTGTCAGCTAGAGACCTCTGCAGCTGGCAACGACCCTGCGTGGGCCTCGCTTAGCTCTGGGCTCTCCACAGGAGACACCCCACCCACTTGGTCATACAGGCTGCACTTAACTTGCACCTCAGCCTGAATCCCTGCTCGCTGCAGGATCCACACTCAGCCTGTGGCTGGGCCATGCATGCTTCAGCCTCTCCATGCTACAACTTGTTCAGTTCTGCTGCCCTGCTCTAGCCCATGGCTCCAGGGCTGGTCCAGTCCCACTGCTGCTTCCTGTTGTGTGGGGTGGCTGCCTGGCATCAGTAGAGGGGTGGATGGCTAGAGTGTTACAGCCTTTTTCATATCAACATTCAACAGGTCCCGAGTTCTTGTCTCACATGCAAGAAGAATAAGGTCACACTGACAAAGGAAGGGTAAGAAGGATGGAGAAGAGTTTTATTAAGCAATAGAACTTCTTTCAGTAAAGAGGGGACTTGAAGTTGGTGGACCCCAACCCAAAGGCAACTATTTTCCCCAATCCAAAAGTCAAAAGACTCAGAGTGTGGCTGAGTCTGGGACTTTTATGAACTCAGAATGGGGGAGTGCGTGCTGATTGGTTTGTAAGTACACAAAAAAGGCTTTAAAAAGGCACCACTCAGAAGTGGGCATGACAGTGCAAAAAACCAATTAGGGAAGTGTAGGCATATGTAAAATAGGTGAGGGGTAGCAATCAATCAGAGGAAAGTGCATGAAATGGTAAGAGAGGATCTCAATTCAGTCCGTGGATTTATCCAAGACTTGGAGCTAGGCTTTCTCACTTTAAACTGTCCTGGTTTGAAGCTGGAGTTTCACTGAGGACCCACCCCTTTCTGTCTAGGATTTGTCTGCCTCCTGCCACTAACAATATTTTCTAACAATGCTGAGATCTAGAAAATTGCCCTTGCTCTTCAAAATATTAAATAGTTGTGACAGTAAACTCAGCTGTTCTAATTCATAATGGAGCATGAAAGTAGCACTATGAAACACTGACATTCCAAAAGAAAAAGCTCAATCGACCAGTCTCAAGTCCATCTCCCAGACTGACTAAAAGTAGGGGTTTCTATAGCAGTGAAGAGATGTAAGCATGTGTGGGAAGACAGTAACTCAGTAAAGGTAAGGAAGCAGTCATGATGAATGAGCAACCTGGCATCTCATTGTCTGGATGAGAGGATCTAGGAAGTTTCAGTTCTTTCATGCTTTCTGAGAGGCTGAACATCCTTTCCTGAGGAAGGAACTCAGAAAAAAACAAATATTAGTTTCAACTTTTAAGACCAGAAAGGTCGATTTATATATTTATACAAAAAAGCTGTCTATTGGACTATGGGGTCAGTTTCAACATTAGATTTTGACTTGACTTACTGATCATTTTTGCTTATTATATTCTCTATATATAGTTGACCTGGACTTTTTCACTGGCAATTTCATAACTTTTAAGGCTTTAAAGTATAGTTATATTTAGAGTTAGATTTGACTTTATCCTCATGCAAAAACTGTATGTAGTAAGTAAAAGCCAAGTGTAAATCTGTACACATAATTCAGGGAACCTTGAAAAGCTAACTATGTAGGCAAGATGTTATCAACTCGATGGTAGACAGAGTGTATATTACTGACTGGTTGTCTTGGAGATGAGATATTCAGGAATACAATTCAAACCTATCCCTTAGCAAGGTCTTGTGAACAATACCATTCTGAAGTGATATAGACCTGTAAAACACCAGTCTACTGATAAGAACTGTGAGTTTCCTATTTATTGAATTTTGTTTATGTAATCGATTTTGTCTCAGGATCTTGAACCACCCTGAAATTTTAATATGGTGCTTTCATTCAGCATAGAAATTGAAGAATGTTATTGTGAGCATGCCTAGAAGAAAAAAAATGTATATCTTAAAATGTTACTAGAGTGAAAAAAAACTTCTATTTTTACCTGATTCATTCTTAAAGTTATTGATATTTGTACAGTAGGGCGTAAATAGTGAACTAAGATGAGAATGTTTTAAAAATACTCTTCTCTTAGCCATTATTACACTTAGGCATTAACATTAATAATGTTTTTTTCATAAATCTAAGTTACTTTTACTGTGAGTAGAGAAAATTAATGTTGCTTAAATATTTCCTAAATTATTTTATTTCACATTATTATGTCTCAGGAGGTATATAAAACTCTAGCCTATGGCAATAAGAGAAGATAACATTTTAAAATTTCTTTTTAGAATTTTAATATGTGCATATAAACAGAAATATGCATAAATAGTCCATTTCTATCTCATTGAGTTTTCATAAAATGAACACTGTCCCTCTAGCACCCAGACCAAGAAACATATAACCAGAAACTTACCCCTGGCTGTCTGTCTATCTGTATTCCTCAGTTAGGTAACTACAATCCTGACTTTAAATATACTAGAATAGATGACCTTGTGTGTGAATTTAACGTAAATGAAATCATACAATATGCATTGTTTTGTGTTTGGCTTTTCTCAGCATTATATTTGTGAGATCCATCCATAATACCCCCACGCTCTCATGCTTCATAATGTTCCATATTATGCATTTTATTTTATTTAAGCATTTGTTCTTTGCATTAATTCTGATTTTTGTTTTTTTATTATTTATCCATTCTCTAGTTGATAGGCATGTGGTTGTTCTGGATTTTGGCTATTATAAATAGTATTGTTGTGATTTTGTATAGATTTTGGCTATTATAAATAGCATTACCTTTGTTTCAGTTGGGGTTAAGAGGTATGACAAAGAAGAGTTCACTTTATAGAGTCAAAAGAGGCAACACTGAAAGAGTGTCTGATTGGCAGGTATTCAATTAAGGTGGGACTTTGGGAAGTGGGAGATGTCTAATCCATCTTCAGGCACATTTGATAGTCCCTGATGGGGCGCAAGGGAGTTTTCAAAAGAAAAAGTGCTTTTCATTGCTTGAATGGAGATTTTTCCATGGCTGGGCCGACTCCTGGAATGAGTGGGGGTGCTTTTACAGAAGTCAAACTGCTTTTACAGAAGTCATGATGGTTTTTATGCACCAGAGGTAGGGAAGTATTTGGCCGGAGAAAGAGGTTTCTCAGGGCATTATTTTATAATTTTTCATGGGGAGATTAAAGTATTCATGTGTAGGGTTCTAGTCTATTTATGGCCATGAAGGGTAACACAAATATTTTCTCTTTGGCCAAGCTCTAATCAGGCTCCTTTAAGACCTCTAGGCGTAGATCTTCAGTGCCTGTTCTGTTCCTGTCAAGTTGTATTACCAGTTTTGGCAAGAATTCTGCTAAGTTCATTTAGAACAAACCCCTCCTTGATGTCTGATCATCCTCATCTGATAATTTTTTTTTTTTTTTTTCCTGAGATGGAGTTTCATTCTTATTGCCCAGGCTGCAGTGCAACGGCATGATCTAGGCTCACTGCAGCCTCTGCCTTCCAGGTTCAAGCAATTCTGTTTCCTTGGCCTCCCAAGTAGCTGGGATTACAGGAGTGTGCCGCCATGCCAAACTAATTTTGTATTTTTAGTAGAGACTGGGTTTCATCATGTTAGTCAGGCTGGTTTCAAACTTGTATCCCCTTCCACCATCCTGCAGATGATGTCTGCTCACCCTGGTCTGCCTTCAGCAAGAATCCTATTAGGTCAACTTAACCAGAATCTCCCTTTATCCCTGAATGTTGTTGTTAGTAAATTTTCATTCACTGAGCTCCACCCACAATGCAAACTATTCCTTGGCTATGAACACACACTTTTATTGTTGTATTTCAAATTGAGTTTGGTTTATACTGGAGTCTCTTGTCCTCTATTGCAAGAGTTCTTGATTAAGATCTGCTTTACCACTCAAGCCATTATCCAGCTCTGCTTTTCTTTAACAGAGAAATAAATAAAATTAAATAAAATAAAAAATACAGACAACAAATGACATTAACTCTTGCTAATGAATCTAAAATAAAATATCAGGTATATATTAACACATTAGTCTGGTTGCATGGTGCCAAAATAAGCCATAGTTCCTTTTCAATCTTTCTTCATAGTGCTGAGAAGGATATTGACTTGGATGATCCTCCTGAAAGCCTCTTGGGAGTTCTGGCCAAGCAAAGTGCTTGGTAGACAATGGTGTGTAACCCAGAAGCCCCAACTTCTCTGCCAAACAACAATTAATTCACTGATATAGAAGAGCAGCTTTCCACTAAACACAATATAAACTGCAAAGCCTAAGTTCAATTTATATTACACTAACAAAGTTCCAGCATTTACTCCTAAATAGAATACTCAATAATGCCATCTGAAGCAGTGAATTTAGATAACATCCAAGAAAAATGAGTAGGTAGTTATTTTATATGTGTATAACTAAAAGGCACATTTAAATATGACACTTAATCTCACATAGGAGATCTCTGCTTCCCAAAGCCAATTGACTTTTGCCCTTTTAGAAGAATTGAAAAATGTAAAATTCCTAACAAATTTAAAATATCTAATGAAACTAATGAATAAAACAAAGAGCAAGTCTCATAACACCTATTCACCACTATGCTGCTGTTTATCCTTGAATATTTAAATTTTGCATTCTGTCTTACTCTGAAATGGTCAAGTTGAAAAAAAATGCACAATCTTTATTTTTCAAATTATTAATTTTAAATTATATGTATTAGGCCCTTCCTGCATTCCGGTCAAGAAATACCTTAGCCTGGGTAATTTATAAGAAGAGAATTTAATTGGCTCATGCTTCTACAGGCTGTACAGGAAGCATAACACTGACATTTACTTCTAGGGAGGTCTCAGGAAGGTTTTCCTCATGGTCAGAGCAAAGGGGAGTAGTCACAGCTCATGGCCAGGGCAGGAACAAGATAGAAATACCACAGGGAGGAGATACCACACACTTTTAAATGACCATATCTCATGAGAACACACTCACTATCACAAGACAGCACCGAGCCATGAGGGATCTGCTCTTGTGATCCAAACGCTTCCCACCAGGCCCCATCTCTGGTCTTGGGAATTATAACTCAACATGAGATTTCAACAGGGGCAAAAATCCAAACATTATTCTTTCCCTGGCCTCTCCCAAATCACACGTCCTTCTTACATTACATAGATAATATAATCATGCCTTCCCAACAGTCCCCCAGAGACTTAACTCATTCCAGCATTAACTAGTTATTAGTCCAAATTTGGACTAATTTATTAGTCCAAAGTCTAATCTGAAAGAAGCAAATCCCTTCTACTTATAAACCTATAAAATTAAAAACAAAACAAAACAAAACAAAAAAAAACATTGTTTACTCCTAAGGTACAATGGAAGTATGGGCATTGTGTAATCATTCCCATTCCAAAAGAAATCAGCCAAATGAAAAGGGCAAGTTCAGAACACAGCAAGGCAGTCATTAAATCTTAGATCTCCAAAATAATCCCTTTTACTTCATGGCCCACCTCCAGGGCACATTGGTGGAAGGGGTGGGCTTCTAATGCCTTGGACAGCTCCACCTTTGCAACTTTCCAGGTTTCAGCTCCTAGGGCTGTTTTCATAGGCTCGATTTGACCTGTTGCTTTTCCAGGTGCAGGGTGCAAGCTTCTGGTGGTTCTACCATTCTCAAATCTGGAGGATGGTGGGACCCTCACCACAGCTCCACTAGGCAGTGACCCAGTGGGAACTCTCTGTTGGGTCTCCAATGCTACATCTCCCCTCCACAGTAGAAGGGCTTCTGTGAAGGCTAGTAGGGCTTCCGTGAGGGCTTCACCACTGAAGAAGGCTTCTGCCTGAATGTCCAGGCTTTTCCTTACGTTCTCTGAAATCTAGGCGGATGCTGCCAAGAATCCATGACTCTTGCACTCTATACACCTGCAAACTGAATGCTATGTGGGAGCCACCAGACTTATAGCTTGCATTCTCCAAAGTGGCAGCCTGAGCTGCATCTGGGCCCCTTTAAGCCACAGGTAGAGCTGGAGCAGCCAAGATGTGGGAAACAGTGTCCTGAGGCTGTGCAGGGCAGTGGGGCCCTGAGTCTGACCCATTAAATCATTCTTCCCTTTTAGGCCTCTGTACCTGTTATGGGAGGGGCTGCTAGGAAGGTCTCTGAAATGCCCTCAAGGCCTTTTCCCCCATTGTCTTGGATATTGGCACTTGGCTCCCTTTTAGTTATGCAAATATCTCCAGCAAGTGATTGTTCCAAAGCCTGCTTGAATTTCTCTTCCAAAAAAGTTTTTTCTTTCTCTGTCACATGGCCAGAACTGCAAATCTTCCAATTTTTTATGCTCTGCTTTCCTTTAAAATATGTTTCAACTATAAGTCATTTATTTGCTCTGGCACCTAAGAATAGGTTGTTAGAAGCAGCCACACAATTTCTTGAAAACTTTGCTCTTAAGATACTTCTTCCACCAGATACTTTAGGTCATCACTCTCAAATTAACTTCCACAGATCTTTAGAGCATGAACACAATGCAGTGAAATCTTTTGCTAAGGCATAACATGCATGACCTTTGCTCCAGTTCCCAATAACTTTCTGATTTTCATTTGAGACCTTGTCAGCCTAAATTTGCTGTTAATGTTACTATCAGCATTTTCATCACAATAATTTAACTGGTCTTTAAGAAGTTGTGGCCAGTCATAGTGGCTCACCCCCATAATCCCAGCACTTTGGGAAGCTGACACGGGCAGATCACCTGAGGTCAAGAGTTCAAGACCAGTCTGGCCAACATGGTGAAATTCCCTCTCTACTAAAAATACAGAAAAAGAAAACAATTAGCAGTGGTGGTGGTGTGTGATTGTAGTCCCAGCTACTCTGGAGGCTGACACAGGAGAACCACTTGAACCCAGGAGGTGGAGGTTGCAGTGAGCTGATATCATGACACTGCACTCTAGCCTGGGCAACAAAAGCAAAACTCTGTCTCAAAAAAAAAAAAGAAGAAGTTTCTTGCTTTCCCTCATCTACCTGTCTTCTTCTGAGCCCTCCAAACTCTTCCAAACCCTGTCATTACCCAGTTTCAAAGCCGCTTCCACATTTTCAGGTATCTTTATAGCAACTCCCCACTCCTCAGTACCAATTTTCTGTTAGTCCATTCTTGCATTGCTATAAAAAACTACCTGAATATGGGTAATTTATAAATAAAGAGGTTTAATTGGCTCACATTTCTTCAGGCTGTACAGGAAACATAGCACTGGCATTTGCTTCTGGTGAGACTTCAGGAAGATTTCACTCATGGCAGAAGGTGAAGCAGGAGCAGGCCTATCACATGGCCAGAGCAAGAGCAAGAGAGAGAAAGTTTGTGCAGCTGAGAAGTATATACTTGTAAATGACTGGATCACACAAGAACTTTCTCACTATTGCAAAGACGATGGCACCAAGTCATGAGGGATCTGTTTACCCCCATGATCCAAACATCTCCAACTAGGACCCACTTTCGGCATTGGTAATTATATTTCAACATGATATTCAGGCAATGATAAATATCGAAACTATATCATTATATGTATTTCTTATGTACAACATAATGTTTTGAAATATGTATATACTTTCTGGAATTGTTAAATCTAGCTAATTAACAATGACTTATCTCACATAAATTTTTATGGTAAGAACACTCAAAATCTCATCTCAGCATTTCTCGAAAATACAATATATTGTCATTATTTATAGTCAGCCATGCTATACAATAGATCTCTTGAGTTTATTTCTCCTTTACTACCATAATAATGTAGCCTTTGACCAGCAACTCCCCAATGCTCCCCTCACTCTCTAACCACCGCAGCTCTGGTAACCATCATTCTACTCCCAAACTATATGAGATCAACTTTTTAACATTCTACCTGTTATTGGAAATACCAATATAGATGTGACTTTATCAACTAAGATAAACTCTAAGCTTAGGAAAACCAAGTTACTATGGGTGGAGGGTTCAGAGCCCAGCTGGCATGGAAAATGTCTAAATTCCTATGGGTACAAGTTCTAGTAATAGGAACTATCAAGCAAATTATCAAAACTCTGATTTACAACCCAGATCACTACAACTCTGGTTGGATAGAGAAACGTCCTTACAAACATTCTCTTCTGTTAAGCTACTGCGGAATTCAAGACAGTTTCAACCAACTTACAGAGCCTGCACACAAATTATCTTCAAGTTCTATAGTTCACTTTTTGACCTAAAGTGCCAGATTCTACCTCATTTTAATGCTAAAATCCCACACCAAAGTGAACATGGAATGTATGTTACATATGTTTACCCACTGCACATGTGCTTGACTCCCCTCAAAAATATGTATAGCTTTTCCGCTCCATCCTGATGATTATGTATGACTTTATTGCATGATACCAACTTTGTAGGGTGTAAAACCTAACCTGTCCTTCCCCTCTTCAAGGAGAGAGCACCTTTCTCTATGCTGGGGATATTTTCTTCCTAGCTCAGAAACCAATATTGTCAATAAGACTCTCTTTTCTATTATTAAGCCATCCTGGTGGTCTTTTGAAAAACACACATATGAGTGAAATCACGTGGCTTTTGTATTTCTGTGCCTGGCTTATTTTGCTTAATCTAATTTCTTCCAGGTTTATCCATGTTGTTGAAAATGTCAGGATTCACTTTTCTATTGCTAAATGATATCCCATTGTGTATATTTACTAAATTTTTTATTCACTCACCCATTGAGGGACATTTAGGTTGATTGTACTATGTTTTACAGTCAGGTAGTGTTATGTCTCTAGCTTTTTCCTTTTTGCTCAAGATTGCTTTGGTAATTGGAAGTTGTTTGCTATTCCATGGATATTTGAAGATGTTTAAAATTTCTGTAAAGAATGTCATTGATATTTTGATGATGATTACATGAATCTATAGATAAGTTTGGATAGTATGAATGTTTTAACGATATTAATACTTCTAATACATAAACATGGCATATCTTTCAATTTATTCATGTCTTCTTCTGTATCTACCATCAGTGTTTCATAATTTTCAGTGTAGAGATATTTTATCTCTTGGTTAAATTTATTCCTATTTTTGTAGCTGTTATAAATGACATTGTTTTCTTGTTTTCTTTTTCTTTTTTAGATGTTCACTGTTACTGTATAGAAGTGCTACTGATTTTTGTATGCTGACTTTTTTATCTTTCAACTTTACAAAATTTGTTTATCAGTCCTAACAGTTTTTTTCATAGAGTCTTTAGAGTTTTTTATATAAAAGATCATGTAATCTACAGTTGAGAACAATTTAACGTTTTCTTTCCTAATTTGGATTTTTTTTTTTTTTTTCTCACCTAATTTCTCAGGCAAGGACTTCTAGCACCATGTGGAAGAGAAGTGGTAGGAGTGGTCATCCTTGTTTTGTTTCAGTTCTTAGAGGAAAATTTTTCAACTTCTCCTCATTCAATTTAATGTTAGGCCTTTGTTGTGTTGACATAAATTCCTTTATATCTAATTTGTTGAGAGTTTTTTATGATGAAGAAATGTTGAATTTTGTCCAATATTCATCTATTGAAATTGTTTTTCCCTATATTCTGTTAATGTGATGTATATATTTATTGATTTATGCATGTTGAGCCATCCTTGCATATCTAGGATGAGCCTTAATTATGGTGGATGATTTTTCAAAGGTCTGTTAAACCCAGTTTAATAGTATTTTGCTAAGAATTTTGCATCTATGTGGATTGGAGATATTGACCTGTATTTTTGTTTTTGTTTTTATTGTGATGTTGTCTGATTTTGTTATCAAGGTATTGCTGGCATTGTCAAATGAATTAGGAAGTATCCTTTCCTTTTCAATTTTTTTCAAGAGTTTGAGAAGAATTGGTTTTTCTTTAAATGTTTTCTAGAATTCAATTGTGAAACCTTCAGATTCTGAGAATTTTGTTTGATGGAAAACATTTATTACTAATTCAATCTTCTTATTCATTATTGTTTTGTACAAATTTTCTTTACAATTTAATCTTGAGAAGTTGTATATGTTCAGACACATTCATCTGTTTTTTCTAGGTAACTAAATTTGTTGGCATATAATTGTTTTAACTGTGTCTTCTGGTCTTGTGTATATCTATGATGTCAGTTATAATGTCTCCTGTGGGCCATTCTCACATGGCCATTAAAAAATATCTGAGACTGGGTAATTTATAAAGAAAAGAGGCTTAATTAGTTCATAGTTCCCCAGGCTGTACAGGAAGCATATTAGCTTTTGCTTCTGGAGAGGCCTCAGGAAACTTACAATCATGACAGAAGGCAAAGGGGAAGCAGGCGTGTCTTACACGGCCTAAGACAATTAAAGACAATTAAACAATTGTCAGAAAAGATACTTGACACAATTACTACTCATTTGAATTTGCAAAGACTTTTTTGTTGACTATTTTATTTTCTATCCCAGAGAATGTTCTGTTTGCAGGTGAGAAGAATGTGTATTCTGCAATTAGTGGGTAGAAACATTCTATATATGTCTGTTAGTTCCATTTGATTTCTATTGTAGTTTAAATCCCATGTTTCCTTGTTGGCTATCTCTATAGATAGTCTGTCGATTGCTGGAAGTGGGGTTAAAAATCTGATACTATTATTGTATTGTAGTCTAATTTCACCTTCAGATCTATTTACGTTTGCTTTATATATTTAGGTGATCTAATATTGGGTGCATTTTTGTTTATAGTTGTGATATTCCCTTGCTAAACTGACCCTTTCTTTATCGTTATATGATACCTCATTTGTCTTCTTTTTACAGTTTTAAATTTATAGTTTATTTTATCTAAATATAGCTATTCTGCTCTTTTTAAATTTCCAGTTTCATGGGATATCTTTTTCTGTCCCATCATTTCATTCTGTGTTTCCTTGAAGGTGAAGTAGGCTTTTTTTTTTTTTTTTTTTAATCCATTGCACCATACTATGCCTTTTATTAAGCAAATTTAATCAATTTACACTTAAAGTAATTATTGATAGGTAAAAATTTTGTTATTTGTTCTCCAGTTTTGCAGATACTTTCTTTGCCTCTTTCTATCTTTTTTTTTGCTTAAGTGATTTTTCTTTAGTAGTATGTTTTGATTTCTTGTTTTTATTTAGGGTGTGTAAGATTTTGCTTTGCAGTTACCTTGAGGCTTAGAGAAAACATTATATAGTTTTAACTGTATAACTATATAAGCTAATAACAATTTAATATTGATTGCAAATAAAACCCTCTACACTTTACTTGCTTTCCTCCATTTTGAATTTTTGTTGTCACAATTTACACTGCCTCACATTGCATATTCCTTTAAATTATTGTAATTATTATTGCTTTTAACATTTTTTCTTTTAATCCTTGTACTAAAGATATAAACAATTCATATACCACCAACAGAGAATTAAAGGTTTCTGATTCTGTGCACTTACTTTTCCCAGTGGATTTTGTACTTCCAATGTTTTTGTGTTACCCATTAACATTTTTTGTTTGTTTTAGCTTGAAGAACTCTCTTTAGCATTTCTTGTAGGGTAGGTCTTGAGGTAATGAACTCCCTCAGCTTTTATTTATCTGAGAAAGTCTTATCTCTTCTTCGTTTCTGAAGGGAGCTTTGCTGGGTGCTATTTTCTTAATTGTCAGTTTTGTTTCGTTTTGTTTTTTTTCATTCGGCACCTTGAATATATCATCCCACTGTCTCCTGACCTGTAAGATTTCTGCTGAGAAATTTGCTGTTAGGTGTATTGGAACTCCCTTACATGTTATTTGTTTCTTTCTCTTGCTGCTGTCAGAATGCTTTCTTTGTCTTTAATTTCCAAAGTTTGACTACATTATGTCATGGGGTAGTCTTAATTGAATTGAATCTGAGTAGAGACTCTTGACCTTCCTGTTCTTGGATATTTATATCCTTCTACAGGGTTGGAAAGGGTTTTTTTTTTTTTTTTTTTTTGCCATTATTTCTTTAAATACACTACCCATTTTGTCTTTCTTTACTCTCTCGACACCAATAACTCAAACATTTGCCTTTGTAATGGTGTTCCATAAGTCCAGTAAGTTTTCTTCATTACTTTTCATTATTTTTTCTCCTTTCTCCTCTAGCAATATATTTTCAAATAACCTGTCTTGAAGTCACAGATTCTTTCTGTCTGCTGTTGATGCTATGTTATTTTTCATTTTGCTCATTGTATTTTCTGAGTCAGAATTTCCACTTGTTTTCTTATTATTATTTCTATCTCTCTGTTAAATTTCTCTCAATTTCTGATGTATTACTCTATATTTTATTTGTTTGCTGAGTTTTCTTTAAAGAGCTATTTTAATTTCTTTGGAATCCAGTTAATTCATCCCTTTTACTTTTGGGTCAGTCACTTGCAGCTTATTATGTCTGTTTGGTGATATAATATTTCCCTGGTTCTTGGTCCCTTTGCTCATGCATCAATGTCTATTCATTTAAGGATTATGTATTTATTGAAGATTTTTCAGTCTGGCTTTGACTGAGAATGTCCTCAACTGTAAACCTGTCCAAAATTTCTGAGCAGGTTGTGGTCCCTAAACCCATGACCACTGCAGCTGTTGTAGCACTAGAGGGCACACTAAGTCCAGGACTGTTGCAGCTGGCACCACCCTGGCTGAAGCCTTTTGGCTTTAATGGTTGGCACAGTGGCTGGCTAAAATTAACCTGGGGAACACTCAATGAGGGCTCCTGGGCTGCATTGGGAAGCCATCCAGAGATTTAAGCCTAGAAGACCCACTGACCATGTTTTCTGTTGTGTAATGTGGAAAACTGCTGGTAGGTAGTTTTCTTCATTGGCTAAAATGCAGAGCAACCACCAAGATCTACATGCTTGTTGCTGTGAGCCCCATCCCTGTTCTTGGTTTCTAACTGATCCCAGATGGTTTAGTTTGTCGATATAACCAAGGTTTCCTGTGAAATGAATCAAGTGTGAGCCTCCTGTGACGGATCCCAGAAGCTGAATGTTCACTTCCAACCCACTTTTCCCACTATAAACACTCAAAGTGTTGGGAAATTCTGTCTGCGTGGTGCTATGCTGTCGTGGAGAAGTAGTGACACAGTCAAAGAGAGCCATTCCTCTTACCATTTGATCAAGACTTTTCTGGGTTTTGTGGTCCAAGAGGCTATCTTAGCTTCACTTCCAAGTTCTGGTATATTCACAGTGGTATTCTTGTCTGTGGATAGCTACTAGTTGAATTTCTGTGGAGAGGAATAAAACAAAAGAACTCCTATTTTTTCATCTTATAGTGTCATCACTTTAATTTTTTAGATTATCATATTGTGATCCAGAAGTTTGGGTAAATGAAAAATAAATGTAAAAGCTCTGCTTGATGTGAAGGCAAAAGTTCAAGAGAATTCTGTTGGATTTTAATCACAGGACTTTAACAGGGAAGCCATTTATCTGTGGTTGTACTGCAACATGTTTTCTATGCTATAGTAAGATACTCTTTAAAATTAGTTGACTTTTTGGCTCAGAAATAACGAAAGATGGGAGTACTTTTTGGATATAAAAAATAAACAATGAAAGGAATATTGTATGGTACATATATTGATTTATCCTTTGGGTGGGTCTTCATTACTCATCTCTGCTATTTTATTCTATCCTAATTCATTTTACAACCATATTTATGTGCAATTTGGAAGTTCTGTCTTTCTGCCCTCCATCTGCTAGCCAGTTATCTAACATAAAATTAGCATGTTCCGAAATGTTAATGGCAGTAAAATGATCTAATATGCCTTTGCTTCCATAGAGACTAAAAGAACATTTATCCACCTATCTCTATGTGCACATTATAAAACTTCAAAGCTATCTATGAGATCTCTACAAATCTGGTGTTTTGGCACAAGATTTATAATAGTAACCAGTGTAGGATTTGCACATTATCTCTGAAAATAGTATCCAATTTTTATTGAAATTTCTAGTTACTTTAAATCTTTTGGATAGTGAGAAGTTTCCAGTGAATATTTCCATAAAGCTTTTGGTAACACAGAAGATTACAATGGTATTAAAATCAATATTCCACCACTGGTAACTAAAAAAAAACCCTCAAACTTAAAAAAAAAAATAGCAAGAAGTATTCTAAATTTAATTGAAATATAACTATATAACAATAAATAAACTGCATGGTACTTTTAAATAATAAAATTTGGAGTGTTATATTCTTAAAAGATTAAATGATTTCCCCCCAAAATTTAACAAAATTCTTTCCTAATGAAGTAAAAATAATAGAAGACATTTTAATACATATGAATGTACTTCTATGTCAAATTAAATATATTATTAATGACAATACATATAATATTCTCATTAAAGTTAAGAAAAAAATGATTCTGCTTTTGCCATTACTAATTATTGTTTATCCATATCTGCCCAATATAGTCAGACATGGAATATAAATTAGTTTTAATTAAGAATAAAAAATTGGCCAGGCATGGTGGCTCACACCTGTAATCCCAGCACTTTGGGAGGCTGAGGCAGGAGGATCACTTGAGGTCAGGAGTTTGAGGCCAGCCTGGCCAACATGGTGAAACCCCGTCTCTGCTAAAAATACAAAAAATATCTGGGTGTGATGGCAGGAACCTGTAATCCCAGCTACTCAGGAGGCTGAGGCAGGAGAATCACTTGAACCCGGAAAGCAGAGGTTGCAGTGAGCTGAGATTGCGCCATTGCACTGCAACCCGGGCAACAGAACAAGACTCCATCTCAAAAAAAAAAAAAAAAAAAAAAAAAAAAAGCTAAAAGAAAGAGAGAAAGGAAGAAAACATTATGACATTATGAACTTGTGACTTGAATGATATCTAAAAAGTACAAAAGATTATATTGAAATTTATACTGGATTTACCAGAAAATAAAGGTTAGGTGTTAGGTTCTTACTTTTCCCAGGCAGCATAAGGTTTCTTCACATTTTCAACACTAAAATCTATGGGCTGGTTATTTTTTATTTAGTTTACATGCCCATGTTGCAGATCAGTGGAATTTATAAAGAAACTTTGTGTTACTATTTGTAAAGAAAGTGAGTTCTAGGCCGGGCGCGGTGGCTCAAGCCTGTAATCCCAGCACTTTGGGAGGCCGAGGCGGGCGGATCACGAGGTCAGGAGATCGAGACCATCCTGGCTAACATGGTGAAACCCCGTCTCTACTAAAAATACAAAAAAACTAGCCGGGCGTGGTGGCGGGCGCCTGTAGTCCCAGCTACTCGGAGGCTGAGGCGGGAGAATGGCCTGAACCTGGGAGGCGGAGCTTGCAGTGAGCCGAGATCGCGCCACTGCACTCCAGCCTGGGTGACACAGCGCGAGACTCCATCTCAAAAAAAAAAAAAAAAAAGAAAGTGAGTTCTACAAAAAATAATAAACTAAAAGAGAGTCATTCCATCAATATATCAGTGTCCCATATAAAACATGTATTTCTCCTAATTTTTAGCCATCTTGTAGGTCATGGGCACTAACAAATGGAAGCAAAGCTAGACCGGGGTCCTTCAGCCCCTTCTGCACCAAGTTTGGGGACACCCACGAGTCCATGGGGAGGGTCCATGGTGTCTGGGTGGAATAATTGAGTCATGATAAAGCCAATCTGGTGAGTGCCTTTCAAAGCGGAGAATGCAGTTTTTTTCTGACTTTGAAACATTCACTTTGTCTGAAAATGAAGAATTTCAGAAAACCATTTATGAAAGTGCTCTTTTTTGAAATGGAGTCTGTTGTCCAGGCTGGAGTGCAGTGGCTATTCATAGGCGAGGTCATCGTGCACTGCAGGCTTAAACTTCTAGGCTCAAGCAATCATCCTGCCTCATCCCTCTGAGTAATTAGTCCTACAAGTGTACACCACAGTAAGTGCCTGGCCCAAGGTGCCCTCTTTTGATACAAAAAAAAGTGTAATAAAATCTTGATAAAGAATTAGTTCTTCTAAATCAGGTAAATTTGTTCATTTCGCAACATATCTCCATAGTATTATAGGAAAAATAGTCAAGTATATAGAAAGAGGACAAACTTATTCACAGGATTTCAGTGATACCTAAATTTTCAGTGAGAGGGTAGATTTTCTAAGTATTTTATGTAATAAGATACAGATAACTGGATTAGTTGACATAGTAAAACATGGAAATTGTATATTATTAATATGTAATTCTGCATAAGAAACCTTCACTTTATTTGTAAGAAGATTTTCAAATTAGTCATATTTTATTTATAGTAACTAAGTCTATTTTCCTTTATTTGAAGATGGCAGTCAATTTAATTGATCTTGTTTAGCAAGCTGTTAAAATAGACTTGCAATTATCTATGATGATGTAAAGTAATACTCTTCAGGACTCATTCTCATTACAGAAATGGTTGAACAGATTTTACTTAGATACTCCAAGAGAGTAAATTTTTATATCATTATTATATATGGCTTAAATGTTCCAAAAATTAGCATTAAAGATAACTCTTTTAAATTTACAAGAAAAAAAAACATAATAATGAAATGACACTGAGTAAAATACCTAACAATTTTATGTCATTGTTTAGCATTAACACATCATTCATTAAGAATAGTAAAAATATCTGCTTTCCAGTCCTAGCCCATTGGTGGAGAATTTCAACTTTTTTCTCTCAAAACTTAAATACTTGCAATTAACTTAAAGTAGAAATATAAATCTGAGTATATATCATGTTAGTCTTTAACCAGTTTTTAATCACACAGAGCTAAGTTACTTTCCTTTAAATAGTTCATAGTTATCTGGCCTGTTTACATAGTTTTTTATATATATATAAATTTTATATATATATATATATGTTTTTCTAGTTACATGAATTCATACTCATTTATCTGATTCAAATCCAACAGTACAGGTTTCATTCTACCTTTCCTTTATTGCTTATTTGTAACTTCTCTCTGACAATTGATTTACTTATTTTTACTACTCCAACATATAAATAAAGTAGTATCAAAAGTGTTATCCTGTACCTTTGTGAAAAATTTGCCAAATAGATAAGTGTGTACTGACATTTCTTTTTGTCTTTTGTTTATAGGAACCACTGAAAACATTGCTTTCCAAAATTACTTAGGTCAGCTAACTTTTCCCCTACTCCCTTCCATGATATTATATCATACATCTGTAATGCAGCTAAATTCCTCTTTTACACTCTGCATTCCATTATGGGAATTCCCAATTTCCATGCAGTACATTTTATGGTATATAGTTTGTGGGTTTTGAGAAATGCTTAGCGATGTATCTACCATCCAAGTACCATATTGTTACCTGAATAAAAACCTCTTCCTTTTTATTACAGATAGTATGTTGTTATATGGATATGCCAGTTTGTTTATATTTATCTGTCAAAGAACACCTTGGTCCTTTCCAAATTTTGCCAAATTTTTCATAAAACTGAAATATATATATACACACATATATATACACACACATATATACATTCACATTTTCCATATTTTGTATATACATTTATATTTCATATTTTATGTTAACATAAGTTTTCAATTTATTGGGATAAATACCTAGGACTAGGATCTCATTTTGATTTTAATTTGCATTTCTCTAATAACTGATAATGTTGGACATCTTTTATATGTTTATTTTCCATCTTTATATCTCCTTTGTGACGTTTCCATTCAGATCATTTGACTTTTAAAACTGTTTATTTTCTTATTGTTGAATTTTAAGAGTCTATATGTATTTTGGAAACACATCTTTTATCAGATACTAGACTGGCAAGTAAATTATTTCCATGTATGGCTCGTCAAGGTTAACTCTACAGCCTTTGGTCTAAGTCACTAAGGGGTTGAAATTGCCATTATAAAGTAGATAGAAGAAAAATAATGAAAAATTGAGCAGGTGTGTGATGGAAGATGTACAGTTCAGTTCATGGCAAGTAAATTTTGAGATTTATATTAGACATACAAAAGGTGATGTCAAGTAGAGCTTTGGATATGTAAGTCTGGATTTGAGGAGGAAAATCTAGGCTACAAAAAAAAAAAACTTAGTAGTTATCAGACATATTTGGTAAAGTCATGAGACTAAATGAAACCACTAAGGGAGTGAGTACAATTACATAGAAAAGTAGGGTCAAGGAGGCCTAGGAAACTGCAATTTTAGGCAGTCAGAAGAAGAGGAGAAAATGACAACAGAGAGTGTGATAGAGAAATAAATGGGCAAGGTGGAGAACAATAAGAGGATAGTATCTGAAAGCCAAGAGAAAGAATTCCATAAATTTTAAGACAGAGGAAGTGATCTATGTTGGCAGCTGCTGCTGATACGTAAAGTACTGAGACTGAGACATGACAAATGGATTGTCATTTAACAATGTGAAGATATCCTAGATGGGGAACACATGATGCAGAAAGGAGAGGAGAGATTTGCTAAAGCATGTGCTCCTGTGATAAAAGGGGAAGGGGGCTGGTGCACAAATTGAGACACTGGGCTTTTCTAACAGTAATAAGAGGTAAAGGGAGTATATTGGATCAGACAAAGGTAGATTGGAAGAAGTTGAGGAACTTTATGGAAGTTCTCTTCTTATGTCTACTATTTTCTGAAAGAATTAAGAGTCAAAGTCAGTATCTGAGAGTAAGGAGATGGGAGAAGTGGTTGGAAATTTGAGGAGAGAGAAGCTACGATATACTTGTCTGGGAGAGGTTGCATATTTATAATAATTTCTTTGAAAGACTGCTTAGTGAAAATCAGCATTTTAAGATATACCATTTTCTATGTGTTTTCCTACTTTTTGACCTAAGTGTATATTTTTAATTGTATCTTTTACTTAAGAAATACACGCTGACAATATATTCTTCACTAAAATATTTGGATTTTAAATTTGGAAAATATTGGTTTTTGTTGAGATATCCTTTGTCAGCTACTTAATAGAATTATCAGAAACAAGCATCACTCTTTTGAGCACTACAGGAAGATTAAATTTTTTGTAGAATTAATTAATGAAAGCATCAAGATCAATTAGTTCAAAAGATCAGAAACAAGTTATGGCTACTTTCACAATTAGAGAGGCAAAGATCATTTTTGTTTATTTTTCTGTTCCAGAGATATCAATTATCATAAGTAATTTACCTGCTACATACAAGCACTTGGAAATTTAAATACAGCTTATTTGTCACTGAGAGAAAGCAAAGATGGGCTAATGTATTAAAAGAAAAATATGATTAGCAAATTCATTAATTGGTGACCTGTTTACTGCCTAATCATCATCTTTTTTAATCCTAGAAACATGTTTACACAGAGTTTCTAGGAGACTTTAGTTTGGTGAAAATATCTTCGCCTTCGTTTCTGCAACCACTTTGTAATTTTTAAATCTTTATTGCAAAAAAATTAACATATTTATTAATATGCCCTATATTTTTATTATTTCTTTTAATATATTTAAAAGTTTAACAGAGAACAAATTATTTATATAGTTTATTTTCATTATTTCTTTAAAAATGTTTAAGAGTGCAAGAGAAAACAAACTATGTAGTTTTCTCCTGTTTGAATTTTTGTTTTACATTGTTTTGTTTTTCTTAAGAGAGCGTAGTGATATAACAACTCTTTATAATCTATGGGGATTATATTTTTGAACCTATTGATTAAAAAATTACCTGAGATTTTTTTCTCCCCTCAAGAGCTCATAAGATTAAGTCCCAAGGAATACTAAAGCAAATTTCATTAGCAACCATGCAACTGCCACAGGCTAGGTTATTGAAAGTAGTTCAGTATGGTTATGTGTGTGTATGGATGTGTGTGTGTGTGTGTGTGTGTGTATACACCATCCATATACACATAAAATTTTCAAAAGCAGGCAAAACTCTTCTATGGTGGTAGAAGACAGATAGTGTCTATCTTTGGAGGCAGAAGTAGGGGTCAGTAAATAACTGGCAAGGGCTACAAGGTTGCTTCTGGTCATGATGCATTTATTTGTGTGCCGATTATGAAAGCATTTTTGTGAAAAATCTGTGAGCTATGCATACACATTTATGATATTTCTATATTCAGGTTATACATTTCCATGAAAAAACTACCAAAAATGGGAAACCGGGGCTTCCTTTTCTGTTGATACCATGGAATACTCTTGAACTTCCTCTCACAACCCAACTGTAGGATGTGTACAATTTCCCCCAGTCATGTGCTCACAGTATGAGGGAGTCATGGCAGTCCGGGACCTAAGAGGTCTCCACACTTCGAGGTCTTCCACTATCACAGGCAGAAGGAAAAGCTGCAAACAATGCGATTGGCTTCTATACAACTGCAAATATGCGGCTGGCTTCTGAAGGTTATATTCATGTGGAACAATATGCTCAAGAGAAGAAATTTAACACTAATTTTGAACTGATTCTAAAACATTATGTAAATAAAGAGAAACAAAATTACAATTTTAATTTGTGATCAATACACAAAGGTAAATTATCTAGTCTTCTAAGTATTTTCTGTTTCATAATTTATCCTAAGTGTGGTACAGGAATAAGTATCCACAGCACTTGAACAACTTTCATGGAAATATAGATGTAACAGACATGCATGACATACACAGTTTTACACTATCAGCTACAGCATTAGCCTTTTCCTTTCTGCTGTACTTAGCTTGCATGTCCTTATCGCTGAGAAAAATCTTTGATTTTTTTCTGCTTTTGTTTCAAGATCTTGAAATATTTTGAGAAAAAGGAACAAAAGATAGACAACTCATGCTTATACAAGTTTTCTATTGTGGTTGCAACAAATTACCACAAACTTAGTGACTTAAGCAATACAAATGTATCATCTTAAGTTCTGTAGGGTTGAAGTCCGAGAAAGTTCTCACCGGGCAAAAATCAAGGTGTCAGCAAGGTGTGTTCCTTTCTGGAGACTTTCTGAAGAGATACATTTCCTTGCCTTTCCCACTTTTTAAAGGTTGCCACATTTTTTGTTTGTAGCATCTTTAGTCATCTTTAGTCTTCAAAGTCAGCAGTGTTGTTCTCTCCGATCATTCTGCCACAGTTACATCTCCTGGTGACTCAACCTGGGAAAGATTTTTCTGCTTTTCAGAACCCAAGAGATTTCAGTATAACCATCAGGATAATCCAAGATCATCTTTCCATCTCAAGGTCATCTGGGTTTAATTTAATCACATTTGTAAAGCCACTTTGCCATGGGAAGTAACAGTCACAGGTTGCCGGGGTTAGGACTTGGATCACGATACTCGAGAACTATCTTAGAGTCTTCTGATCATTTAACAATTTCTAATCTCTAACTGACTCATACATTATTTACTTTGATTCATAACGCATTCCTTCTGATTCCTTAGCATTTTTTCATCAGGTATCTCAAGACTACAATTTTATCACAATTTATGCATATGGCAGAACTAAGTAACACTAGGTCTTAAGTCTTTTTGTTTCGAGTTCAATATTTCTAGATAACTTCTCAATCTCAATAAAACTGCATAACTTCCAATATTTTCTTTCCATTTTCTTTTCAGTTTAGAGTCTGCCTTGTTCTGATGCCATCTTACTACTGTAAGGATCTTGTCTAATTGTTATTTGTCTCACTTACCTTTTAAAATTTATTTTCCACCATCCACTGGCCTCTTCCCTGGAGCTATAAATATTCAAGTTTTCCCAGTATTAAGCTAAGTATACTAAAGAGAAGGAAAGAGAGAGAGAGAGAGAGAGAGAGAGAGGGAGGGAGAGAGAGGAAAAAATAAAGTTATCAACATGTAATTTTACTTGTAAAACTTTCTGTAATTAGAATATTACTTGTAAAATTTCTATAATTAGAATTTTAAACGTAAAATTCTAACTAAAGCATTTTTTTTCCGTTTTCTTTTTATTAACATTTTAAAGAGTATTTAGACAGAAAATGAGTAACAAAAGTCCAACTGAGACATTCATCAGTAAACAAAAGGAAGAGGCACCTTAGTAAAATCATACTTCAGTTCTAGAAGATAGTCCACTTAGATCAATATAAAAGAACTCTGCTCATTGGTTTCATACTTAGTAGATTAATATTTTTAATCATATAGTAATAGGAAATTTTTGCTATTTATTGACCATAAAATATTTTTCTGCAGTTTTTGTTTATACTTTAGAAGGAATCAATTAAGTACATTTTCAATAATATGCAAAATATATAAAAAATAATAAATATTTTTATTACTTTGTATGGTAATGAAACAACTGAGTTTGAGTAAAAGTCTTTGTACTTTTACAAGAAGAAAAGTTATACTCTTAGAGCTTTGCAAGTATTATTTTAGATGGGCAAATGAGATTTATATTCAAAAGAGTTTACATTATATTCATAATATGTGGAAATTTTATTGAACAAATTAGTTTTTGTATTAAAAATAACTATCTTGTCTTTGATTTATAACAGAGGGGAAAAAGATGTTAGGATACATTATACTTGGCAGAAGACCTGCACTTAATTCTCATAATTCATACTGTTTACATCTCTAGCATATTTCTATGGGCCCATAATTCTATGGTAAATTATTTCCAGAAATTGCTTAAATCTTAAAATATAAAGTTGTGCTTAATGAAATTATAGTTTAATATGTTATCTCTTTTAAATGATATAAATGGTTCAAAGGGTTTATTATTATGACATCTCAGAATCCTGCAAATCATTAAAAAATGTTTTCTTGGCTTAAATTACAATTTTAAGATTTTGATCAATGTAAAGACCCTGGACACATAATTAAATTTAAATAAATAGTTTTTAGAAATCTGTAAAATTTCTATATTAAAAATAAAGATGTATTATTAACTAAAGTTTAAATTAGCATTTTAAATTTTGTATAGAAAAATAACTCCATTAACAAAGTATGTGTTCATGTATATACACATGTAATCACCTGAAAATGTGTCAGTTATATAAAACATATTCTGTGGAGAAAAAGAGTAAAATAGATAGTTCTTTGTTTCTGTCTTTAGTTTTATCTTGTATACAAACAAAATTCTAGCAAATATTCCCAAGTAGATAATTATTTTAAATGATATGAGAAATAAAATACAAATCAGAGATAACAAACAAGGGTTTTCTTAAGGGAATTTTTACATGCATAAAGTTTTATTTTACATAATAATACATATGTTAAACAATTCCAAAATGACAATCTAGACTTAATGTTATCATTTGCATAATTCGATGCTAAAATTAAAATGTTTATTTTTTATTCATGTGTCCACTAACATTAATTAATTTTAAACATTTATAAAGAATTTTAAAATGAAATAGAAGACAAATTTGAGACCGCACTAAAAATGTAAAAGATCTGAAAGGTAAGCTTGTAGCTCTGATTTGATGATGTCTATGAATTGTGAATTTAGAAAAAAAAAGTGTATTTTGTTTAAGTTTGTTAAGTGTCAATATTAAGGGTTTTATTCATGAAGAAGAAGACTTATGAATAATTTACCAACCACTGTTGTATGGGAGATATATAAAAACAAAATTAGAATTAGTGTTCTCTTTCTGTAAAGTGACGATATTTTTCTGTATCTAGATATAATTTGCATTATCAAAATATTTACCTAATTAATTGAAATTTTTGAAATAATCCTGAATCATTTTGACAAAATGTCCTTATTTTTGAAAAAGAATTAAGTTCTTAATATTCAGTGATATGTATTGCTGTGTATTTTCAAAGTATTTTTATAACCACTTCCTTATTTATATACCATTATTTTCTTACTATTTGTCTCTTCTTATGACCCCTCTCAGTATTTTTTTGTCTTTCCCCAATTCAGATTCTAAATTTCAAAGCAAACTAAACTATGAAAAAGCCTTATAAACTTTAACTTGTGCAGAGAGGGGTTTCTTGGAACAATCACCAGGTAACATAAAGTTTTGCTCTTTCTCTATATAAAATGAAGTTTATAGAAATAATTAGGATTCTCTGGCATTATTTAAATTTTAATTAACCCAATACTCCTACTAAAGCTCTTTAGTTGATTAAATTTAGGCTAAAAATCCTGACCAAAAAAATAAATTTCAATTGTCATAATTATGTATAAATTACAAACACCAATATATTTAAATAACTGTGTACTTCTTAAGGACATATTTGTTTTTATAGTCAAAGATTGTTTAAAGAAACTTCCTACCAAAAGATATATTCCTAAATTACTATGTTCTAATTTCCTTGTTAGTCAGGGATAATCATAACATAATTTAAGATATAAGCCAAGAAACCCTGAAGATTTTCAGTACTCTCATTTTATACAGCATTATTTACCCCTGCAGTATAATTAAACACATCATTATACACAAATTTTGCGCTGCATCTCAAAAAGTGATTTCACGCTTATAATTCTGATTCTGGTACAGGAAATTTAATCTTCTGGGTGAGACATCAAAGAATATGTGTAGTTGAGCCTCAAGGAAAATGATTACTAGAAGTTGTCAACAGCTACAGCAACAATAAAACTCTGCAACTTTGAGACTTAGCTTTCTATCTCACAATTGAAGAGATCTAAGCCATCTTCAAATCATGAAAATCTATATTAGCTTAAAACCTTAGGCCAAGGCCCTTTAGAAGCTTTTAGTCAATTTTTGAGAGGACATAACCTTTTATCAAGAACGTTGATCAAGATGATAAGTACGGAGACAGTTTCTACACATGATCCAGAAAACAAACTCCAAAGGATTAAAGGCACAGCTTGCCATGTTTTAATCTGCTTACATTTGTTCTCTCATAGTTATATTCTTCCCTCTTCATATATTCATTGCCTAGATTATTAACAGATTCCTTAACCTCTTATTTATGATATCCATATATATTTTATTCTTAATTTTGTTTTTGGATCCTTTGGTCACCCCTTTTTGTGTATTCAATACCTGTCTTTAGATTAAAATGAACTTCCTATATAATTACTGTGTTTATAGTTCCATTCATTTGGATGGCAGCTAATTTCTTCTGACACTAGTTCCATGTAATAAACTCCATTATTGGACTCAAGCACCAAATGACCCTTTAGATGACCATAAAATGCTGGATCCGATGGTCAGAAATATATATGAAAAAAACTATTAAATCATGCCTCGATATGGAAGTATCTGTCTTAACAATAACAACACTCAGCAACCATTCCTTGGAGTTTGTCTTCGTGGCCCAACACGCACAGGAATAGAGTTTCTGTACTATTATCTTCTGTTTAAAACATGACTACAAACCGTGAATTACATCCTTCTCTTAGTTATTTTGTGCTATAGTGTCTGAACGTGTCATCTCCACAGTGTGGAAGATTGCTGCATAGACATTGTTCTATCAAGTGATCCAACAAATGACCTTCAAATAAAAAGAACAAAAAAAATCTGGTACCGATAAACGTTGGAAAGACTACCAGCAGAGCCTTTTCGTATATCCACGATACAGCAGAAAAACAGTGAAGATTTAAATGGCTTATGTTAACAGACTGTGATGTAATCTCCATGGTGGGCAGACCAGTGACTAAAGAGGGAAAGGTCTGAGAACTGAGAACTTTAACCAATGTAGTTTTCCCCCGGTGGTAAAAAAAAAAAAAAAAGAAGAAGAAAAAGAAAAAAAAAAAAAGACAATTACCTCAATACTTTTTTGTGACTGTATTATTAAGACTGAGGGAAATAAAAGATATATTAGACTGCGGTTCTATGAAATATTTATGCTCTGAAAATACCATGTGAATTAACAAAAACACAAAACGTCTGAATTACCAAGTCTAGAAGCCTGTTGACCTCATTTTGGTGGAAGACGTCATCTCACCATGCCCATGAGTCTACAGTTATTGTGTCATACACACTGCCCAATCTCAAGTAGCTCCCAACTTTGCAAGGCTTGTCTTAAATTCAGTTATTCACTCCAGGCTCTAAAACTTCATTCTTCTCTTCTTTCCCTTTTTGAGGTGCTGATAAGTAACTACCAACATCCAGCAGGGAGGAGTGGTTCACACTTGTAATCCCAGCACTTTGGGAGGCAGAAGCCCGAGGATCGCTTCAGTTCAGGAGTTCGAGATCAGCATGGACAATGTGGTGAAACCTCGTCCTTACAAAAAATACAAAGATTAGCTGGGTATGGTGGCACATGCCTGTAGTCCCAGTTACTCCAGAGGCTGAGGTGGGAGGATCCTTGAGCCCAGGAGGCAGAGGCTACAGTGAGCCAAGATCGTGCCATTGCACTCTAGCCCAGGCAACATTTCAAGACCTCATCTCAGAAAAAAAAAAGAATCAACCAAAGATATATATTTTTCAATTCAGTAATTCTGTTTATCCAATAGTATTTTCTGATAGTGCTTTGCTAAACTGAAAGTTGACAAAAGCTATAAATAAACAAATCAATAGTTTATCTCTGGGATAGCAAGATATGCCAGAAGTTGAATTGGGAATAAATTTGTTCCACAATAGATGCAATAACAATAAAACGCCAAGAAACAATGCCCACCAGAAAGGTACAGGATCTACATAAATAACGCAATAAAATCGTATCAGAAGACAAAGAAAATCTCAACAACAGAAAAGTATGCCACATACTTGGAATGAAAATATTTCATAAATTTGAAAAACAGTATTCATTTCTCCCAAATTATTATAGAAGTTATACAATTTTAGAAGGGCACAATATTTTTGTTTTCTTTTTAATTCATTAAATCTGGCTGGAAATTAGTATTAAAAACATGAAAACCAAAAACCATGAGATACATTTGCCCTACTAGATCAGCATCTTCTCTAATGACACTGTAATTAAATCTAGCTCTATTGTGCTGGATATGAGAAAAAGAATAATCTCGCAAATCATTGGTGGATGCATATATTGTCACAGCCTATTTGGAAAGCAATGTAGTAATAGCTATTAAAATTAAAAATACATATACATTTTGACTTCACAATCTTACTCCTTCCTGGGAATTTTTCTCACAGAAATAAAAGCATAATGGACACAAAAACATACTTATTGCAGAAATTCTTATAGTGGCAAAGACTAGAAAACCAAGGAAATGTGCAAATGAGAAATGCTTAAATAAATGAAGTCAAATCCACACCAAGAACACCATGCAATCAATAAAAATAATATGCTAGTACAGCACTTCTCAAAGCTTTATTTATAAAATCCTGTATATATATAAAATATATATGAATATATACATACATATTCATTTATATACATATATGTATATAAACTATATATACTAAAAATCTAAAGATACATATGTTACATAATTCTGTAAAACAATGGCTGGGTGCAGTGGCTCAGGCCTGTAATCCCAGCACTTTGGGAGGCCGAGGCAGGTGGATCACCTGAGGTCAGAGGTTCGAGACCAGCCTGGCCAACATGGTGAAACCACGTCTCTACTAAAAATACAAAATTTGCCAGGCATGATCGTGGGCACCTATAATCCCAGCTACTCAGGAGGTTGAGGCAGGAGAATTGCTTGAACCCAGGAGGCGGAGGTTGTCGTGAGCCAAGATTGTGCCATTGCACTCCAGCCTGGGCAATAGAGCAAGATTCTATCTCAAAAAAATTATATATATATATACACACACACATATATATGAAATAGTAAGATACATATAAGTCTCTAAAATAATTGCCAAAATAACCTTTTATATGTGTTTAATGCATGCATATATACAAATATGTATCTGTATAGTTATAGGAGAATTGATAAAAATACATAGGGTTTTCGTATGGGTTTGTGGTTATGGTAACAGTTTGAAACTGTTGTGTATGGAGGTGAAGAATAAAGAGAAAAGAGAAGTAAGGCACAAAAAAACCAGCAGAAAATTAAAAATTTGTGTATTTTTGATAATTTATATATGTGAATGTGTGTCCAATATTTATACAAACAGATTAAAATATTCCCCAAACTGAGAGAAAGGCAAAGAAAACATATATTAAGAAAGCATTTTGGATCTACGTCTGCCCCCACCCCACCCCTGAACTCACAGGTAAAGAAGGCTATTTGGGAGCTTGCTCTCTCTAGGTGAGTTTGTTTGTTTGCTTGTTTGTTTTGTGAGCTTGGCTTCAGGACTGTATTTTTGGATGGAGCAGGAAATTGACATCTGGCTTCTGGATATGATTTGTTGGAAGTTTGGGGAATGGGGGAGGGATGCTAATTATGAGGTCAGATCTGAATTAATAAAAATAAAAGCAAATCCTACCAAAATAATACCAGGCTTTGAAATCTTAAGATAGACATTGGCATAGACAGTTGATGTGCACTGGTATAAAGTAAGCTCCTTTACATTTCCCAGTACCCATTACAAACATTTTGGAGCCATGCAATGAGTTCAGTCAACGAATAGTATGCAGATAACAATATGTGTCTCTTAGGAGTTGAGATGGTTTGTCTGCTTTATGTGTCTCTACCATAGTGACCTTGGAGGCTGTATGTTTCAGATGGCACAGATACACGACAGAAAATGACCATGCAAATCAAACTGGACTTTGGCTAGACTTACTAAGGTAGAAATTTTGCTACCTTGAAATGGGTTGCTGCTATAAGAAATTCAAATGTATGGCAGAGTTTTAGGGGCAGTAAATAGTTAAAAAAAAAAAAAAGCTGAAGTTGGAGGATAGAAAATGAAACAGCAAACACTTTAAGAAAATTATCAGCCAAAATATGTATGAAAGTTGATATGAGGAACAACTTGAAAAATATAAGATTAGTAATGAAATTTAACACCCCTTGTCTATGTTTGGTATGTGATTACAAGAAAGAAGATAATTTAAGAAGAAATTAAAATTGTGTTTTGTTGTGGTTTTGATTTTTTAAAATGTTAGATGCAAAGATTAACAGAAAAATTAAAACTGGTCAATAAAATGACTCAATTGCATTCAAAGAAAAATGAGATTTAAGGTGTGGCAGATACCAAACTCTCAGTTGGATCAAGTGACTCAGAGGAAAGGTTGATGAAGTGGTTGACCTTCCCCAAGTAAAGCTAATGGCTTCAAGGAAGCCAGCATTAGAGTAACACAGATGCGCATGGGGCAAGGAAGCAAAGGAATCACACTTAAGCCTGTCACCAGAAAGGAACTTGACTGCATTTAATGGGAGATGGAAGTGACTGGAAATCGTGGACAAAAGCTTACAATCGTCTTGAATAATTCAGTTGCCAAAGAAATCACAAATACATATTTTACAAAATTTTTAACTTTATCAGCTTTAAAACATTGTTTAGACATTTATACTTTTCACAAGGAAAAGGCTATGAAAGCCGAACAGCACTCAAGGATGTAGTCTTTCAAACCCTCTTCATACACACAAAAAAAGTAGATAAAGACAAAGGGGCTTCTCTGGAGAAAGGCTTCAAGTTCTCCTTAAAGAATTCCTCTACACCCTAAAGATAGCAGGCTTTACTAATGCCTGACCAATGGGACTTTAGAATTGCTAAGGACCAGTGATTGTTATGTCTTCTCATCTTTCCTCTTTCTTAATAAAGTGATTATTGCAGTTTTCCAGTTCATATTTCACCGCTTTATTTTAAGCACGTGGTGTGTGAAGGTGGAAGTGATTTGCATTTATGTATCCCTTTTGACTGAAGAAAGAAAATTCCACAGGTGATGAAGAGGGTGCTGCATCATTTAGCCATCTTAGATGTTTACATGGATACGTTAACAAGAGGGGACTTTGTGTGGATTCTTAGAGAAGTCAGGAACTGTTGTGATGGAAAGAACAAAACAAAGGGATACTTGGTAAACAGAAAGATTGCCTGAATTATTTCTTAGTGGTTATCTATGAGTCTTTTTGCATACTGCATCATACCTTAAGAGTTAGGAATGGTGCTAGTTTCGACCAATGGATTGAAGGTAAATGACAGAGTCAATTCTGGGTTAGAAGAAACAATCATCAGCATGTCACTTTCATCTCTTCCTTCCTCCTCTGCAGTAGCCATGGAACCATGCATTCCAGATGAGGTTAGTTCAAGGTGGATGAAGGATGTCTATCTTGCATCACAGTTTGGGTGAGTATTTTCTTTGTGTAAAGCCATTGAGATATCGGACTGTTCTTATTATAGCAGGCAGTTTAAAATATACTGACTGGTACACTGAACACACTGACCTAGTCCAGGGCTTGAGAAAAGCTTTCTGGGAAATTAATATTTGAATGAGCTCTGACACATATGTAGGCATTTACAATGCATGATGTTTCTATGGAGAGGGAAAATGTACGACATATGAAGACTTTATGATCCTTGGTACTGTGAAACAGACACTCTGAATATTACAAATGCAAGCAAAATAAATTTAATAAAGAATGTGCAGGCTCAGAAGTAGCACTCAAGATAGAGATTTGCACTGGTACGGCGCAGCCCATAACCTCAAGTAATCATCCTCACCACTGTCATTAGTGGCCCAGGAAAACTCCACAATTCGTTCCTCATATGCTTGAAACACAAGGTGACTATGTCTGAATGCTGTGAGGGTTTATAGATTTTCCCACTGCCAATGTCAGAATTAGACATAGGTTTATAGTGCAGTGAAGATTTGATCAGTGGGAGCTGTTAGGTAAGTAAAAAGACACATTTATTAACTGTCAAATTCTTCTTCTCAGATAGCAAGAACTTAATCAATTCTTACGTAAAGAATTCTTCTTTCCTAGCAGTGCTGACAGTCTTTTTTCTTGTTTCTTTTCACATTCCATTGTGAGGAACTAAAGTACTCGTGAATTAACGCTGCATTCACATGATGGCAAAGAGAGTTGAAGAGCACTTTACAGTATTAAAATTTCATAGCATTCTTAAATTTATAATTTTAGATGAAATATTAGTGAAGTACTACATCAGTTATTTATTTTGGCAACAAAATTGAAGTTAAATATAGCATTCATTTTTATAAAGATATATACTGTTTTGCAACATTTTCAGTGTTTAAATTCAGTTTAACTTAAGTAACTTTGATTTGTATTTTTATTTTTTCATTATTTATAATTTGCCTTTTACATTTAATAATAATTTTGAAGAATTTAATTATCATTGAATACCACGGTGTTTTGTTGAAAAAATAGGGATGGAAATTCTGTTAAAACATCATGTATATTTTGTTACCCTTCATTTTAACAAAATCACTACTTTTAGTTACTTAGGTGCATAAATAGCAATCTCTCTTCAACAAAACCCTGAAACTTGTACAATCATAAATTTAGTAGTTTTTAACATTTTTGTCATAATTTCAGTCAGATAAAAATCTGAACTTTATATACATTTCTAAGTTTTATTTTTATTAAGATAAATATTTTATTTGATAGTTTATTAGATTTATTAGCTCTTATAATTATACAATTAACATTTTAAATCCATGGTAGTTATCTCCATGAGCCTACTCCTGCTCTAAGTTCACAGAGATTAGGAGGAGAATGCAGCACAGTAAAAGTAGTAAATATGTGAGAAAGTATGGACATTCCAAGAACCAAACCAAGTTTACTCATTATGCTCATTGAGGCTGCAGAGGTGGGCAGGGACACTGTAGGTCCTCAAAGGTTATAGATAGAAGTCTGGTGTTTACCAGAAGTATGAAGAAACTATTTAGGAATATGATCACATTATTGACTCATTCATTCATTTTGGTAATTATTAAGAAATTATTTTTATAGAGTCATACAAATTTCTAGCTCATGGAGATAAGAATCAAGTATAAATACAAATACATGCTAATGGGAACACATTTTTTTTCTGAAAAGGCAAGGGATAAAAGACTACAAATTTGGTACAGTATCTACTGCTCGGGTGATGAGAGCACCAAAATCTCAGAAATCACCACTAAATAACTTATTTAGCCGGACGCAGTGGCTCTCGCCTGTAATCTCAGCACTTTGGGAGGCTGAGGCGGAGGATTACCTGAGGTCAGGAATTTGAGGCCAGCCTGGTCAACATGGTGAAACCCCATCTCCATTAAAAATACAAAAAAGTTAGCCAGGCATGGTTGTGGGTGCCTGTAATCCCAGCTACTCAGGAAGCTGAGGCACGAGAATTGCTTGAACCCGGGAGGTGGAGGTTGCAGTGAGCCGAGACCACGCCCATTGCACTCCAGCCTGGGTAACCAGAGCAAAACTCCGTCTTAAAAAAAAAAAAAAAACTTATTCATGTAACCAACCACCACCTGTTCCCCAAAAACCTATGGAAAAAAAAATGATACCATAAATAATGAGCTTGGGAAAACTACTAATGTCTCAATCTAACAAAGTAAAATCTTAAAAGCAGTTGCCTTATCTGACTTCCTGACTCTCTCCATTTCGTGTTGATAGCTGGAAGTTACTGGAAACCTTACTGAACTTCTTTCTCTCTTTGGATCTTATTTCTGAGCGACAGAGAGGCTCTTCCAAAGTTACCCTCTTTATAGATAAAGAAGTAGTCCTTTCCATGCAGACTTCCTTTTGAGAACTTGGGTGATGCTTTATAATCTTTTTCTATCTTATCACAAAATAGCTGACATTACCCACAACAGGTATTAAGTTACTCACATTTATATAGATCACAGAGCACCTTTAAAGGACAGAAAACCTAAGTTTAAAACAAAAGAATAGATCTTGAAAATGTAGTTGTGAGGCCTATTGGGTACAGAAAGCAATACCCCAAAATATGACACTTTAGCATGTGACTGCTTGGAATTAAAGAAAATTGAAGGATCTTAGAAAAAAGCCTCAGAACTAAGGTCTCTCTCTGACCTTTCCCCTCCCCCCCGTCTCCCTGATCTTTTCTCTTTGTGAAGAAAAAAAGGACTTTCTCTAGAATTTCCTTTTCTGACTAAGAAAGCTACTTTCCAAAAGAAATGCAATTATTTTAAAAATCCCCTTCCTAAGAATCACATCAAATAACCAGAAAAGATTAACCACCAGAGAAAGAAAGAACTGAGAATCATCACCACACCTAGACAGACCTCTCATCTATTCTTCTGGGGGCAGCTCCAAGAGAGGACCTGGGAAACTTTATCTGGATAAAAAGACTACCTTTGTTCACAGGGACGCTCTGCCACTTGCCTTCTCACCATCTCCCTCAAGAGTTCAAAGAAACTTTATTTACTCTTTGCTCTATAAAGAAGGGTATATAAGCATCTGGACCTCATTGGGTTATTGCATAATCATTTTCCTGTGATTCCCCTTGCTTATGTACATTAAATAAATTTTGTATGCCTTTTTCTCCTATTAAAAATAAATAAACAAATAGAAAACATATGTACTTATTACCATATGTTGTTTATGTTTAATGAATTATTCATCAAATAATATATTTTATTATAAAATACAAACAAATACAAATAACATGTTTATATTTAATAATATAAGTTATGTTATATAAATAATATATAATATGATTTTTATAAGCTATTTATATTTAATTTATTATTCATCAAATGTATTTAATTAAAATATAAACAAATACAAATAAGATGTTTATATTTAAGTTATATTACATATAAATAATATAATAATTATTATAAGTTATTTATATTTAATTTATATTTAAAAACTCAAACTTTTCCTGAAGAAAAAGGGGGGCAATAAAGAATAGAGTGATGAAAAGAATGGTTGGGGTTAATTAAATCTTCACCAGTTTCTATTGAAAAGATTATATCTGCTATATTATAAAGATTGATGAAGGCCCAGAGTATACATGGAGAATCTGTTTGGATGGTACTTTAATGACTCAAAAAAAATATTGTTAGCTTTGACTAACATGGGTCAGCAGAAATAGAATTGAATGAAGATAATTTAAAAATAAACACCGAGAGAAGGGGGAGACTGTGTCAAAGATGAATATTAGGTTTCTGGCATACAAAGATGAATCAATGCTGTTACCATTAAGCAAGATCGGAAGCGTTGAAAGTGAAACAATTATAAACCAGAGACTACGAATTTAGCTTTTTGTGCGTGTATTTTGAAGTGCTTTTGTAGCCTCCAAGTGTATCTGTATACATATATACAAGTATGTACTATATACATATACAGTATACAGATACACTTGGAGGCTACAAAAGTACTTATCAAGTACATATATACATATTATCTGAGATAAATATGGACTTAAGTTTGAGCTCTGAACATATTTAATTAAGTATTCTGATAAAAATTTAGTTTACAGGTGCTGACTCAATAGAAGAGATTAAAAATCACAGGCTTTTTCTGGGGAGACAGCCACAGGGATTGTTCTCAGAAGTAAATTAACAACTCTTCAAGTGTAAAATCAAAGGACGTGAGAATTTCGACAGTTGGTAGGTTTTTATATTGGTAGTCGATGCTAATCAATTTTTCCCAAAGGAATCTAGCCTCTCAGGTTTTCTGGGAAGTATGATATAAATGCATTACTAAAAATGGTGGAAGAAATATTAAAATTTTGAGTATTATTGGAGAAATGTAAAAGTAGTCATTGCAGAGGATAGGAGAGTGAGTTAACCTGGTTAAACTGTGGGGTAGTTGATTTTTATTGGAATCAATCTGCCTTGCTGTGTGACTTCTCAACACTCTTCTGCTCTGGTTTACCTAGAAAACACATAGATATGCTTCTGCAGGTTTGAATTGACAGTCTCAATGAATAGATAAAGGAGAAAGAATTTATAATATAAAGAGTTGTATAAAGTGACATACCAGGTAATCCAATGAAGGAATTAAGAAAATGAGATCTCAGATGTATTAGAAACCAACTGAGCTGTCTATGGATGCCAGTCCTGGTTGGATTAGCGATAGTTAAACAAGGTACTCAGGTTGGGCATCTTCTGGTGAGAGGAGAAGCACAGCAGTTCTGACTGGCAGAATGGTTCAGAGTATGTGACTAGGGAACTGGTTGGCTACAGCACATTATAGGAAAGAGCCTCTCCAACATGGCAGCCTGCTTCATCAACACATGTAAGTCAAGAAAACAGTAAAAAGATTCTGCTACCAATAATTCATTTTTGTAACCTAATCACACAAGTGATAAACTTTTGTGAACTGTTCACAGAAGTGACATCCCCCTGTTTTTCCAAATTCTATTGGTTAGAAACAAATCGCTAAATTTAGCCCACCCTCCGGAGGAGAGGATTATACACAGGCGTGAATACTGGGATGTAGGAATTATTGGCATCATAGAAGTCTACTTATCACATCTGCCTATCTGTTTATCTATCTATCTATCTATCTATCTATCTATCTATCTATCTATTTATAATCTATCTATCATCTATTAATCAATCATCGTGTGTATGCTATCATTGTGTGTATGCTATCACTAAATTATACACGTTTGATACAATGTTAAGTATATATGCTGAATACATTTAAAATTCAAATATAACTTGTGATTTTATAAAAACCATATCAAACATATAAAGTTTCCTATTTTCCAAGAAACACTGATGGTCTATCATACTTCTTTTGAAATAAACAATATGGCAGACTTTAGGTATAAATTTGTTAAAAAAAGTCAGAAGCGTAACTTAAAAATATCAGAAATAGCTGATGATTAAATGGTACAAAAGATAGTTCTAGCATTCCCTTATCCTCATATTTCCACATTATTTTGGCATTATGTGGTCCACCATTGTTAAGGTATCACTGTATAGCAAAATACCTCAAGATTTAGTTATTTAAGCAATAACCATTTATTTAGGTCCTCATTCGTCTAATCTCAGCTAAATGATTCTTCTGGTTCCTCATGTGTCTCACTCCCTCATGTGTCTATGGTAACTCATGGGTCAGTTAGGTGACTCTGTTATGGTGGTTGGCTGGAAGCTGCCTGAGGAACCTAAGTTGTCCCCAAAATGGTCTCTCATCCCCCAGCAAACTAGCATGGGTTGTTGGCATAGCATGACCTGGGTTCCAGACAGGGAGCATGAATTTACCTGGCCCCTTGAAGGATAGGCTGAGAATTGGCACACCACTGCTTCTGCCACATTCTATTAACCAAAGCAAGTCACCAGGCCCAGGCCAGTCAGATCCAACAAGTAAGGAAATAGACACCAGCTCTTGATGGAAAGTGTTGTAAACTCATATTACACAATGGTGTAGATACAGTGAATGGTAAGAAATTGTAGCCATTTATTTCTGGTCTTATTTTCTTGAAAAGATGACTCTGGGTTGAAACTATTCTCAAATTATGTTCAGAGAAGTTTACATTTTTTCTAATTCAGATAAAAGACCGTGTAGTCAAATGTATTTTGGAGGTGAAGTGGCAAGTAAAAGTCACTGCATTCCAGTTCATTGTTCTGTAAGGAAAAAGGGGTTGGAAATAATCCTAGCCAACGTCTCATGTTTTCATGTAAAACATGAACCTATTTCTCATGTCAAAACATGCACACACACACACACACACACACACACACACACATATATTTGGCCCTCTCTGTATAATAATTAAATAACAAGTGTATAAATAATCAATTACACAAGCCAGATTTTTTTTAATTAGGTCTCAGGGTTCTAGCTATAAATTATAACTTTGTATCCATCTCAAATCATTAACAGCTGGCAATCGTGCTCAGTTATTAGCTCATTAATCTCCTCTGTCTCAGTTCCCTTCATGACACATGGCTCTAGGGTGTTGTTCAGTTACCATATGTGGTTGTGCTGGATGTTCCCACCAAGTTGGGCCCAAATATCTCACTGAAGAGGTGAGTGGATCTGAAATGCACCCTGTTTTCCAAGAGAGTGTGCTTTGCAGTAGAGCACTTCAGCCCAGAGGGAGGGATGTCCAGAAAAATTGGTGAATGGACCTGAGGGCATTCTGAAAGATTGCCCATCAAAACCCAAAACATATCATTGTAATTTGATTAGTGATGCCTGTCAAATGTTTTAATACTTTGTTATGGAAAACGAAAACATATGACAAAGGTAGAGATTGTGCCTGAGGCTGTTACTGGGTTGCTGTTTCTTGTTATGTACCAATGGCTTCGAAACCATTGATAGCTCTGAGGTGGTGCACTGCCTGCACAGCACACGATTCCCTGTGCTTTCACCTTCCATTTTTACAAAAAAATTAAAAGGAAGTGTGTAAACACATAAATGCTTAAATTTTTTCAACAGTATCACAGAATATCAGGTACTAATGACTATGGAGCATTTCAGGAAATTGAACAGAGCTTTTAAGCCATTAAGAAAAACAAAGATTGAAATAATTTGCTTGTTTGGTTTTGTTCAATTATAATGATAATTGAAAGAAATGGAAGGGCCATTCCCCTCCGTATTAGATAAGACAATTTTTTATAGGCCCTGGTTGTTATTCTGTGTGAGTAATTTCAATAGAAAACAGATGATAATATTATTTAATTATACAATAGACATGTATACTTTTATTTAAAGTCAAGCAAATCAGGAGTATAGAATCAAATATGAAAATTCCTATGCTCAAAATACCTCCCACTCTCTGCACTTCAAATTGAGTCCTGTAGTTGTAATTGTTCTTAATCGTTAACATGTATATTTCTTCATATTTTTCTACATATGCATGAATACACATATATACATACACACACATATATACATTCATTCCAGAAAAATTATTTTAGAATAAAGAGCCTTTATTAATTTAATTTTGTTTTATTTAATAACACACTATGGACATCTCTCATAGAGTAAATAGGAATCTACCAGAGTTTTAAAATGTACTATTCTACATTATATATTTAATATAATATACAGTCTTTCATTAATCAATGTTTCAGTTGATTTCAATTATTTACTAATATGTAACACTTTAATTAATTCTTTACTCATGTATTGTTATGAATACAAATATTCCTGGATATTTAATTGGGAAATTGAAAAGTATGTGGTAGGCAGAATGAATGCTCTCTCTCTCTTGCCTTCAAAGTGTCTATGTTCTAATCTGCAGAACTGTGAATGTTATCTTATGTGGCAAAAAGGAATTTGCAGGTGTCATGAAGTTAAGGATCTTGAGATAGGAAGACTAGGCTGGATTCTCCAGGTGGACCCTAACTGTAATTACAGTATAGGTCAAAGATGGGAGAAGATGATGTGGGGAGGGAAGCAAAACTCAGATAGATAAATAGCTGAAAGATAAATAGAAAAAAAAATACAGACCTATGTGTATACGGTGTTTTGTATATATACATATATTTCCTTGCTCTGTTGGCTGAGAGGGCATAGTGCCACTGACACTTCAGTAACTTATATCTTGATTTGTAAATATTATTCTCTACGAAAAGATAACTGGGTTTCTTGGAGAAATGACTGATTCCTAGGTTGGGGCCAGAAAATGATAAGATGATCCTGCAGGGTGTGTGTGTGTGTGTGTGTGTGCGCACAAAAAGTAAGGAAGTACTGAAAGAAACTAAGAAAAAATAAGAGAATAGAGCATGTCAACAGGGCACACAAGTCTATCTGAAACAGTCCTAATAGCTAAAGCTGAAATAATTTAAGCAACAAAATAAATAATAATGATACAGAATTCTAACCTAAGATTTTTATAAGGTCTAAATAAATGGGGGAAGAGGCAAATCTTCTTTATAGATGAGTTCTAAATGTGACACAGAAACTTACTACTCTAGGATTAGAGGTTAATTTATTTCTTCTTGAATGTGAGCTGGATTTAGTGACTTCTAATAATTTGAGTATGAAAAAGATAACACAGTAATTTTAAGGCAGAGAAACTTGAAACTATGGTGGCCAAGTGCTGTGATTTAAATGTGTGTCCCCTTCAAAATTCATGTTACAACTTAATTCCCATTATGATGGTATGAAGAAGTGAGGCCTTTGGGAAAGTGATTAAGTTATGAGAGCCCTGCACTCTTGAATGGCTTAGTACCTTATTCAAAGGCTGGGGGGATTTTGTTTAGGCCCCTCTTGCTGTTCTTTCATGTAAGCATGCAACCTTTATTTATCCTCTTTTTGCCCTTTCATCCCTTCCACCTTTTAAAGAAATCTAGAGGGCACCATATATAAGGAATATGCCTTCCCCCAGACCCCGGACTTTCTAGTACCTTGATCTCAGACTTCTCATCTTCCAGAACTGTGAACAAATAAAGTCCTGTTTTTTCATAAGTTATTCATTCTCAGGCAAAAATCAGGTATTTTGTGATAGCAGCACAAATGGACTAAGACACCAAGTGATCAAAGTTGACATCACCAGGGATGTGTAATATTCTCATGCATCCTTCATATAATTAGAAGACAACAGCACTTCACCTGCATGTTATTCTTCTCCTGAACCTATAATGCAGCCTAATGGTGAGAAAACATCAAACAAGCCCAAATTTAGGGACATTCTGTGAAATATTTCAGCAGTACTCTTCAAAATTATTAACGTCCTGAAAAGCAAGGAAAAACTGACAAACTTACAGATTTGGCAATGAATAAGTAGATATGATAACAACTGGAATTGATCTCAGATTTTAAAAAATCAGTGGAAAACCTGATAAAATCCAAATAAAGGCTCTAGTTTAGTTAACAGTATGCCAATATTAATTTTCTAGTTGAGACAAGTATACTATATAAAACAACTATATGAAATGCTAATCTTTGGGAAAGCTAGCTGAAGAGGATATGGAAACCTTTTGTACTATTTTGCAATTTTTTGATAATCTAAAAGCATTTTAAATAAAATGATAGAAAATAAAAGAAATTATTTAGCACTTAAATATATAACCAGAAAAAATTCACCCAGCTCCAAAAGCAGTGGAAAAAATACTATGAAACATTTAATAATATCAAACCTTTTACTCAACAAGGTAGCCAAATAGTCACAGAGCTTTAGTCATTTGTTTTTTACACGTCATCTTAATTACTGACTTTCTAGAATTATTTAGGAAAATATTTTTGAGAGCATGAAATACAAAGATCATATCATTATTGAAACAAATACAAAAGTGTTCCCTTTTTTAAAACAAATTTTTTTTCAGATAACAGCCAAACCTACTTCTTTATATAAAAATACTCACCACATTAATTTACTTACAACTGGTTTAAATATTTTTTCTTTATAAAGTTTTACTTTTAAAAGCTCATTTTAGACTCTGTGAATCCCGCTGAGATTAGTTTAGTGAATATTAAATTTTTCTCCATGATTGAAAGAACATACAGTTACCCAAATGCAAGGTACTATTAAGTGTTCTATGCTGGAGCATGTGAATTTTCCCCAAAATAGCTTAGCCTAATAGCAAAGCAAAATTTGTTCATATTGTCACAGATTTACAAAGTGAACTCATGAAAGCAATCCCTGATTTTTTCATTCACCTGAAAGCTGAACACAATACCATTGAAAAGAATCTTAATAGAATTAAGGACCCCCTGGACTAAAATGCATGATTACTGCCATTATAACCTGTAGGAGAAAAGAAAAATATCAAAATATTGCCCACCATAGAGGAAGCATTTAAAATACTGAACTTTAAAGATTCTGTAGCTTTCTTTAAAATGGATCCCTAAACTAGATTGCAGATAAGCCTTAGAATTTTACCCTTTTTCTAGCCTGAAGAGCTCAATCTGGATTTGGGTTTCTCTCCAAACTTACCAGGCACCCTGCCCCACCCTGGTCCTTATTTTGGTCGTAAGTATCCTCTTCTGTCTCTTTCTTTGTTCTGATATTGATAGGTGGTCTGGATCTCAAAAAGTAATTTAGCTCATAATATATCTTCCTTCTCTGTCTCATTTAGTAATTTTTTTTTTTTTTTTTCTCAGACCAGAATGTCACTCTGTTTCCCAGGCTGGAGTGCAGTGGTGCAATCACAGCTCACTGCAGCCTCAACTTCCAAGGCTCAAGAGATCCTCCCACCTCAGCCTCCTGAGTTGTTAGGAATCCAGGCATGTGCACCAGGCCTACTTAATTTTTTATTTTATGTAGAGACAGGGTTTCACTCTTTGGCCCCATCTGGTCTTGAGCTCCTGGACTCAAGTAATCCTCCTGCCTCTGTTTCCCAAAGTATTGGAATTACAAGTGTGAGCCACCACACCAAACCTTTTAGTAATTTTTATGAACCAAAATGTTGGCAATACTTTTAAAGTCTTTTGCTGATCAATTCTGACAGTTGTACAATTGGTTTAATAATGACCAGCTATTTAATATAAAAGAAAGTAAATACAAAATGTCTATTTTTTTTTTTTTTTGCCACACATGTATGTGGACAGTATATTGCCAACTAAATGTTTCATCCCTCTCTAGTTGGTTGCTACACATAATACTAAGACTACAAAATCTGTCTATGCAAGTCACTTATTGTCATCATCTTTTACATTTTTGTAACTAAAGATTTATTGAGAATGCTCTAGGAAACTAGCAATACAGATAGACAAAAAGGTTGTTACTGGCCACAAGGAGCTTATAGTTTTAAGTTTGCAATTTACTCATATATTATTAATAGTGGTCACAGAACATTTTCATAACTTTATATTAAAACGTTAATGTGCAACTTGCTTAAAAGAAAGATAAAATAAATATTGGCATTTAAAAATAAATAGAATCTATAATTTTGTGTTTATTATTTAATTGAATACTTAGATAACAATAACAGATTATCATCAACTGCTACCTATAGGTTAGGTGCTAGGTAGCTATCTAAATTAGGTTATTTACTACTGACTAGTGTTCTAAAGGGAAATTTCTATTCATTTTAATGTGAGTTGAGGCACAATAACTAGAACCAAAGTCACACAGCTAGTAAGTGGGGAATTTAAAGGTAAACCAAATTATATCTAGCTGGTTGTAAAGCTTATGAACCTATGTACAGTGCAACATGATTTTTCTCTGTCATGTTTTAAAACATAAAATTGTAAACATAAAAAGGATTTAAATGGAACTGCAACTTTGCTGCTACTTTAAAGATATTGTTCTATAGGTAATAGCTGTGGAAATCCCATTAGGAGCCACGTACTCTTCTAGGCATTGTGCATGTATTTATTTCTATAATCTTAAAAACAACCCTGTAAAGTTAGTATAATAATTGTTTTCCCCATTTTATGGCTTAGAAAACTTTAATCTCAATGAGATTAAAGAATTTTCCCAAGATCAGAAAGTTAGCCAGAGGGGAGATCCAGGATTACTCAGGAGGTCTATCTTCAGATACAGCACGTTTCACTGGTTGACTGTATGACTGTATGCATCGTAAAAATATTCTACAATACAAAATAAAACAAATTGATCATATGCTTTTTCCATTTATTAGCATTCTTAATGCATAATTATTATTATGTCTTTGAATCTTATAATTTGTGATAATGTCATGCTCATAAGAATCGAAATTGTATACTGAACCTTTTAAAGATGTTTCTTGGTTAGATACCCACATTGCAATGTCACATATAAATGCTTTATAATAATGTTATTCTAAAAATTTCATGGCATTTAAAAAATGCTCATGTCAATGTCTTCACTATAAAATTGATGGAAAATCTGAGAATAATAGAAAACTGGATGTTTGTATTATATAATACTTGAAATTGGGGACATTTTATATCCTAAAAGTAAAAATTAGATTTTCAAACATTAAAGTAACTTGTTAGACCAATAATATCATTTTGTGTTGGATGAAGTAAAATTCGACAAATAAACTGGACCTAAAATAACTCAGATATATTTTTGGAGATATTGAAAACAATAAAATTTGAAAAGAGACAATAATAATTGACTAGATGGAATGTAGCAATATTTTGAACACTGTGGGGGTTGAAACACTTTCCCTTGACATGTTTTCAATAGAGGCTGTTGTAGATCAATTTGATTTGTCTGAGTCAACAGAGTGAGATGTGTGGGGAAAAAAAAAGCGTAAGTTTTGATCTTCTGAAGCTGCTATGGAAGCCTTACAAATAGATTTTGGAGTACAGAGATTTCCCCACACACAGTGCTAGGTCAACAATTTCACGTAAACTAGAAAACATCTTTTACTTCCATCAAACCATGATGCGATCAGGTAGAACCACATATATCTAAGTGTGGAAACTATTTTTTGAATTATCAAACTTAATCCTATAATAAATGAGCCTCATGGATTAACAAATGACAATCTTAATTTGTATTTATAAACCTAATAACAATAACTAATCTTAGTTATGTGTACCAAGCATTAGTAGGCACTTTAAATACATTACCTAATTTTCTACATGATTTTTACAAAACAGACACACTGGATATTTACATTTAATATTCTATTTTCAGCTAAATTGCCTAGGACTATATGAAGAATGGAAGAATATTGCCCTTTCAGTAGGTATCTCTATGAGTCTGCAAGAACCACAGCATTACTGGGCTGGGGGTGCTTCATAAAGCAGAAGCAGCTCAAAAAACAACACTCAAGTCCTTTCAAATAACTAGAAATCCTTTCCAAGGATGGCTACAGTTAAGCCCAGACAATACAGACTATAATAAATATCTAATACCTTAAATGCCCAGGCACCAAAGAATATCTACTAGCATCAACACTATCAGAAAAACATGAACTTAGTTAATGATCTAAATAAGGCACCAGGGACCAATCCGAGAGATATGTGACCTTTCAGACAAAGAATTCAAAATAACTGTGTTAAGGAAACCCAAAGAAATTCAAGATAACACAGAAAGGAATTCAGAGTTCTATCAGATAAATTTGACAAAGAGATTGAAATAATTTTTAAAAATCAAGTAGAATTTTTTTAATTGAAAAGTGCGGTTAATATACTGAGGAATGCATCAGAGTCCTTTGATAGAAGAATTGACCAAGTAGAAGAGAGAATTAGTGAGCTTGAATTCGAGCTATTTGAAAATACACAGTCTGAGGAGACAAAAGAGAGAAAAATAATGAAGCATGCCTACCAAGATCTTAAAAATAGCCTCAAAATGGCAAATCTACTGGCTTCAGAGGGAGGTCAGTAGGCTACTCTTGCTGGAACTGCATCAAAGCATTCTTTCCTCAGGGGAAATCAACAAGTCACAGATCAGTTCCAGTAAGGGACCTGGCCAGGTGAGGACCATCCTGGAGCCAAGGGATGCCCTGACAGACCCCGGGCCTCCTCCGAGCTTCACAGAGTGGCTCGCAGCATGGCCCCCTTTAACTACAAGCACCACGACACAGATGCACATAATTGTGTCTGGAAACTTCTCTTTTATGCAGGGTGAGCAGTGCCTGTGCCTCAAAAAGGAAGTGGAGAAAGAGATAGGAGGACAAAGTTTATTCAAAGGAATGATATCAGAGAACTTCCCAAACCTATAAGAAGATGTAAATATACAAGTACAAGAACCCTACGGAACACCAAGAAGATTTAAACCAAACAAGACTACCTCAAAGCACTTAATAATTGTGATAGTTAATATTAGGTGCCAACTTCATGAGATTTAAGGATGCCTAGATAGCTGGTAAAGTATTATTTCTTGGTTTTTCTGTGAGGGTGTTGCCAGAGGAGATAGACATTTGAGTCAGTGGACTGGGAGAGCAAGACCATCTTCATTATGGGTGGACACCATACAATAAGCTACCAGCATGGCTAGTAAACAGCAGGCAGAAGAAGGTGGGATATACTGGCTTTCTGAGTCTTCTGCCTCTCATCTTTCTCCCATGTTGGATGCTTTCTTCTATTCCTCCTGTCCTTGGACATCAGACTCCAGATGCTTCTGCACTTGGACTCTTGAACTTACACCAGTGGTGTAGGGTCTCCCAGGTCTTCAGTCACAGACTAAAGGTTGCACTGTTGGCTTCCCTGCTTTTGAGGCTTTTGGACTTGGACTGAGCCACTACTGGCTTCTCTTTTCCCCAGCTTGCAAATGGCATATCGTTGGACTTTGCCTTGTGTGAGCCAATACTTCCTAAAAAATTCCCTTTCATATATACATATATCCTATTAGTTCTGTCCTTCTGGAGAATGCTGACTAATAAAATAATTAACTCCAAAAGATCAAGTATAAAGAAATAATTCTAAAAGCAATAAGAGATAAACAAATAACATACATTGAAGCTGCAATACATTCGGCATCAGACTTTTCAGTGGAAACCTTACAGGTCAGGAAAGAGTGGCATAACATATTTAAAGAGCTGAAGAAAATAAAAAACATTTTTCCCTAGAATAGTATATCTGGCGAAAATATTCTTTAAACATAAAGAAGAATTAAAGACTTTTCTAGACAACAAAAGCTGAGGGATTTCGTCAAGACCATACCCATCCACAAGAAATGCTAAAGGGAGTACTTCAAACAGAAAGAAAAGAACATTAATGAGCAATAATCACCTGAAGGTACAAAGCTTACTGGTAATAGTAAGTATACAGAAAAACACAGAATATGATCACACTGAAATTGTGGTGTGTAGACTACTCTTATCCTAAGTACAAAGACTAAAAAATAAGCCCATGAAAACAATAACTGCAACAACTTTTCAAGGCATAGTACAATAAGATAAAAATAGAAACAAAATGAAAAGTTAAAAAGTGAGAGGATGAAGTTAGGCAAGTTTTCATTACTTTTCTCTTTTCTTGTTTGTTTATCCAAATAATGTTAAATTATGATCAGGTAAAATAATGGGTTATAAGATAATATTTGCAAGCCTCGTGGTAACCTCTAACCAAATAATTTACAATGGATACACAAAAATTAAAAACCAAGAAACTAAAGCACATCAACAGAGAAAATTACCTTCTCTAGAGGAAGATAGAAATCAAAGAAATAATGAATAAGAGATCACAAAACAACCAGAAAACAAATAACAAGATGACAAGAATAAGTTCTTACTTATCAATAATAGCATTGAATAAAAATGGACCAAACACTCTGTATTAGTCTGTTCTCATGTGGCTAATAAAGACATACTTGAGTCTGGTTAATTTATAAAGGAAAAAGCTTTAATGGATTCACAGTTCCGTATGGCTGAGGAGGCCTCACATCATGGCAGGAGACAAGTGAGGAGCAAAGTCACCTCTTACATGGTGGCAGGCAAGACAGCTTGTGCAGGGGAACTTCCATTTATAAAACCATCAGATCTTAGGAAACGTACTCACTACCATGAGGACAGTATGGGGAAAACCACACCATGATTCAATTATCTCCACTTAGTCCTGCCCTTGACACATGGGAATTATTACAACTCAAGGTGATGTTTGGGTAGGGACAGAGCCAAACCATATCATTCTACTCCTGACACCTTCCAAATCTCATGCCCTCACATTTCAAAACCAACCACATCTTTCCAACACTCCCCCAAAGTTTTAACTCATTTCAGCATTAACTCGAGAGTCCACAGTCGAAATTATCATCTGAGACAAGGCAAGTTCCTTCTGCCTATGAGTGTAAAATCAAAAGCAAGTTAGTTACTTTCTTGATACAATGGGAGTACAGACATTGGCTAAATACACCCATTCCAAATGGGAGAAATTGGCCAAAGCAAAGGAACTACAGGCCCCATGCAAGTCTAAAATCCAACCAGGCAGCCAAATATTAAAGTTTCAGTATGATCTCCTTGAACTCCATGTCTCACATCCAGGTCATGCTGATGAAGGAGGTGGGTTCCCATGGCCTTCAGCAGCGCCAATCCTATGACTTTGTAGGGTAGACCCCCCCTCCCAGATGTTTTCATGGGCTGGCATTGAGTGTCTATGGTTTTTTTTCAGGTACACAGTGCAGACTATCAATGGATCTACCATTCTGTGGTCTAGAGGACAGTGGCCCTCTTCTCACAGCTCCACTAGGAAGTGCCCCAGTAGGGACACTGTGTGGGAGTTCCCATCCCATGTTTTCCTTCCACATTACCCTAGCAGAGGTTCTCCATGAGGGCTCTGCCTCTGCAGCACACGTCTGCCTGGACATCCAGGCATTTCCAAACATCCTCTGAAATCTAGGCAGAGGATCCCAAACCTCAATTCTTGACCCCTGTTCACTCACAGGTCCAACACCACATGTAAGCCACCAAATCTTGGAGCTTACACCCTCTGAAGCAACAGCCTGAGCTATACATTGGCCCCTTTTAGACATGACTGGGATGTAGTACACTAAGTCCTAAGACTACACAAAGCATAAACCCTGGTTCCAACCCACAAAATTACTTGTTCTTCCTAGGCCTCTAGGCCTGTGATGGGAGAGGCTGCTGTGAAGACCTCTGGCATGCCTTGGAGACATTTTCTCTATTGTCTTGGTGATGAACATTTGGCTCCTCATTACTTATGCAAATTTCTGCAGCTGGCTTAAATTTCTTCTCAGAAAATGGGTGTTTCACTTCCATCGTATCATCAGGCTTCAAATTTTCCGAACTTGTATGGTCTGCTTGCCTTTTAAATGTAAATTCCAATTCCAAACCATAACTTTGTGAATAGATAAAACCGAATGCTCTTAATAGCACCCAAATCACCTCTTGAACACTTTGGTGCTTACAAATTTCTTCTCCCAGATGTCCTAAATCATCCCTCTCAAGTTCAAAGTTGCACAAATCTCTAGGGCAGGTACAAAATCCAGCTAGTCCCTTTGTTAAAAGATAGAAAGTGTCGATTTTTTTTCAGTTTCCAACAAGTTTCTTATCTCCATCTGAAACCACCCAAACCTGGACTTCATTGTCCATATCACTAGAGCATTTTGGTTAAAGCCATTCAACAAGTCTCTAGTAAGTTCCAAACTTTTCCACATTTTCCTTTCTTCTTCTGAGCCCTCAAACTGCTCCAGCCTCTGTCTGTTAGCCAGCTCCAAAGTCAAGTCCACATTTTCTTCATCTTTACAGCAGCACCCCACTCTCCCAGTACCAATTTACTGTATGAGTCTGTTCTCATACTGCTAATAAAGACATGCCTAAAAGTGGGCAATTTATAAAGGAAAGAGGTTAATGGACTCTGAGTTACACATGGTTGAGGAGGTCTCACAATCATGGCAGAAGATGCATGAGAATCAAAATCACCTCTTACATGGTGTCAGGCAGGATAGCTTGTGCAGAGAAACTCCCATTTATAAAACCATCAGATTTCATGAGTCTTATTCACTACCACGAGAACAGTATGGGGGAAACTGCCCCCATGATTCAATTATCTCCACCTGGCCACACCCTTGACACATGAGGATTATTACAATTCAAGATGAAATTTCGGTAGGGATACAACCAAACTATATCATTCTTCAATCAGAAGACATAGGTGGGTGCATGATGAAAACACAAGACCCACTGAACTGTTGCCTACAAGGAACAAGCTTTACCTATAAAGACAAAGATAGATAAAAATAAAGGGTAATAAAAAGATATTCCATTCCAGTGGAACCAAAAAGTAGCAGGAGTTGCTGTAGTTATATCAATCAAAATAGATTTAAAGACAAAGACTATAAAAAGAGAAAGAGAAGGTCACTGTGTAATGATAAACAGACTCAACAAGACAATATAACAATTTTAAATAGATATGCACCCCCACACTGTCACTTCCAGATATATAAAGTAAATAATATTAGAACTAAAGAGAGATAGACCCCAATACAATAATAGCTAGAGACTTCCACAACCCACTTTCAACTTGAGATAGATCGTCCAGACAGAAAATAAGCAAAAAAAAAAAAAATACACTTAATCTTCACTATAGGCCAAGTAGATCTAATGAATATTTAAAGAATATTTTATTCAAGAGCTGCAGAATACACATTCTTTTCCTCAGCACAGGGGTTATTCTCAAGGATAAACTATATGTTAGGTCATAAAACAAGTCTTAAAATATTAGAAGACTTAAATAATATCAAGCATCTTCTCTGACCACAATGAAATAAAACTAGAAATTAATAACAAAAGGAATTTTGGAAACCATACAAATACATGGAAATCAAATAATATGCTTCCGAATGACCAGGGGGAAAAATAAATTAAGAAAGAAATTGAGAAATGTATTGAAACAAGTGATAATGGAAACACAACATACCAAAACCTGTGTCGTACAGTAAAAGCAGTACTAAGACGGAGTTTTATTGCTCTAAGTGCCCACATCAAAAAAGTGAAAGAAACATCACATAAACAATCTAATGATGCATCTTAAAAAACTAGAAAAGCAAAGGCAAACCGAACCTGAAATTAGAAGAAAAGAAATAATAAAAATCAGAACATAAATAAATAAAACTGAAATTAAAAAATACAAGAGATCAATGAAACAAATAGTTGTTTTTTTTTAAGTTAAACAAAATGGATTAATCTTTAGCCTGACCAAGGAAAAAAGAGAGAAGATCAATGTAAATAAAATCAGAAATGAAAACGAAGACATTACAATTGATATTGCAGAAATTCAAATGATCATTAGTGACTACTATGTGCAACTGTATGCCAATAAATTGAACAATCTAGAAGAAATGAACAAATTCCTAGATACATACAATCTACCAAGATTGAACCAAGAAGAAATCCCAAACCTGAACAAACCAATAACAAGGTATGAGATTGAAGCCTTAATAAAAATTATTCTAGTAAAGAAAAGCCCAGGATCTGATGGGTGTATTTCTGAATTTTAACAAACATTTAAAGAAAAAAAATCAATCCTACTCAAACTATTCCAAAAAATAGAAGAAGAGGGAACACTTTCAAACTCATTCTATGAGACCAATATTACCCTGATACCAAAATCAGACAAAGACACATCAAAAAAGAAAACTGCAGGTCAACATCTCTGATTAATATTGATGCAAAACTCTTCAACAAAATAATAGCAAAGTGAATCCAACAATACATTAGAAAGATTATTAATCAAATGATAAGTGGGATTTATCCCTGAGATGCAAGGATGGTTTGGCATATGCAAATCAATCAGTGTGATACATGATATCAACAGAATGATGGAGAAAACCCATATGATTATTTTAATTGATGTTGAAAAGTATTTGATAAAATTCAACATTCTCTCATGATGAAAACTCTAAAAAACTGCATATAGAAGGAACATACCTCAACATAATAAAAGCCATTTATGACAGACTCATAGTTAGTGTAATACTGAATGGAGAAAGACTGAAAGCCTTTCTTCAAAGATATGGAACATGGCAAGGATGCCCACTTTCACCACTGTTACTCAACATAGTACTGAAAGTCCTATCTAGGGCAATAAGACAAAAGAAAGATATAAAAGACATCCAAGTTGGAAAGGAAGAAGTCAAATTATCCTTGTTTGCTGATGACATGATCTTATATTTGGAAAAACCTAAAGACTCCACAAGAAAAGTAGTAGAATTGATGAACAAATTCAGTAAAGTTGCAGGATACAGAATATACATACAAAAATCAGTAACATTTCTATATGCCAACAATGAACAATGTGAAAAAGAAATTAAGAAGTAATTACATTTAAAATAGTCACACATAAGTAGAATACCTAGGAGTTAACCAAAGAAGGGAAAGATCTCTATAATGAAAACTGTAAAACACTGAAGAAGGAAATTTAAGAGGACACTAAAAAATGGAAAAATATTCCACATTCAAAATTGGAAGAATCAATATTGTTAAAATGTTCATAATACCCAAAGCAACATGCAGATTCAATGCAATCCCTATCAAAATGCAAAAGACATTCTTCACAGAAATAGAAAAAACAATCCTAAAATTTATATAGAACTTCAAAAGACCCAGAAGACACAAAGCTACCCTAAGCAAAGAAGAATGAAACTGGAAGAATCACATTACCTGACTTGAAATTACACTACAGAGCTATAGTAACCCAAACAGTATGGTATTGGCATAAAAATAGACATGTAGACCAATAACACAGAATAGAGAATCTAGAAACAAATACACAGACCTACAGTAAACTCATTTTTGACAAAAGATGCCAACAACATGCAGTGGGGGAAAGGACAATCTCTTCAATAAATCTCTTCAATAAATGGTGCTTGGAGAGGCTGATGTCATATGCCAGTTAATGAAAGTAGACCCCTGTCTCTCACCAAAAAGCAAATCAAAATGGATTAAAGACTTAAGTCTAATATGTCAAACTATAAAACTACTACAAGAAAACTTTGCGGAAAATCTCCAGAATGTGGGTCTGGACAAAGATTTCTTGAGTAATACCCCACAAGCACAGGCAAGTGAAGCAAATACAGACAAATGGGATTACATCAAGTTAAAAAGCTTCAGCACAGCAAAAGATACAAGCAACAAAGTAAAGATATGATCCATAGAATGGGAGAAAATATTTGTAAACTGTCCATCTGACAAGGGATTTACACCAGAACATATAAGGAGCTCAAACATCTTTACAGGAACAAAATATAATAATCTGATTAAAAAATGGGGAAAATATTTAAATAGCCGTTCCTCAAAAGAAGACATACAAATGGCAAATGGGCATATGAAAAGATGCTCAACATCATTTATCATCAGAGAAAGGCAAATCAAAACTGTAAGTAGATATCACCTCACCCCAGTTAAAATCCAAAAAACAAATAACAAATGCTGGCAAGAATACGGAGAAAAGGGAACACTTGTACACTGTTGGTGGAAATGTAAGTTAGTACAACTGCTATTGAAAACACTTTGGAGATTCCTCCAAAACTAAAAATTGAGCTTCTCTGTAATGCAACAATCCCACTGCTGCATTTATAGCAAAAAGAAAGGAATTTAATGTGTCAAAGAGATATCTACACTCCTATGTTTGTTGCAGCATTGTTTACAATAGCTAAGGTTTGGAAGCAACCCAAGCATCCATCAACAGATGAATGGATAAAGCAAACGTGGTATTTATACATGATGGAATACTATTCAGCCATAAAAAATAATGAGATTCAGTCATTTGCAACAACGTGGATGGAACCGGAGAATCATTATGTTAAGTGAAATAAGCTGGGAACAGAAAGACAAACATTGGGTGTTCTCACTTACTTGTGGGATCTAAAATCGAAACAATTAAACTCACTGTCACAGAAAGAAGAAGGATGATAACCACAGGCTGGAAAGGGTAGTGGGCTGTTGGGAGGGAGGTGAGGATGATTAATTGATAAAAAGTAGCAAGAATGAATAAGACTTATTATTTGAGAGCATAATAGGATGACTATAGTCAATAATAACTGTATGTTTTTAAATAACTTAAAAATGTAATTGGATTGTTTTGTAACTCAAAGGATAAATGTTTCAGGGAATGAATACCACGTTCCCCGTGATATGTTTATTTCACTTTGCATGCTGGTATCAAAATATCTCATATACCCTATAAATATACACACCTACTATGTACCCACAAAACTTCCAAAATATAATACATTTTTAAATTAATTCAGTTGATGAGTGCAGCTCCTTGTTTTTAGATAACCTAAGAGTGAAATTGTGACATATTCTATATACAATGTTTGAACTTCAAATGAATTTTTGTTTTGAGTCTCTTTAGCAGTGACAACCAAAAAAGTCCATTAAGAGCAAACTCTGCGAAGACATCTGTTTGAAAGGGAAAACGTACCCTCTGCTTTACTGTGCATCTGCCAGTCTTGAATATTTCTAGCTCCATTCTCCTGAAAACCTAATAAGGGTAAGAATGTCTACTGCTTCTAAAGAAAGCTATTTGTAAATCAAGTGACCCCTGATTGGTGTAGCACATCTGTATGAGGATAAACAAATAATGAATTATTAATACTTGATTGGAACCAGTGGTTTTGGGTTTCTCTGAGGGCTGTCACTCTTGTAACAGCTTTGTTTCTTGTGGGACACTGAAGGAGAGGCTTGTCTCTTGTTACAAGAGAACACTAGCTACTGCATGATACGTGGCTTCTGAGACATTGTGGACTCTACAGTCACCCACATGGATCTTACCTTCTGAAACCTGGGCTGTTATCAGGGGAGAACCTAAATCCTAGAAGTCTGCATTACATTCCACAAAGGATTCCGCTGAAATAAACCTTTGTGCTGCTCCTCTGGTAGGCAGTGATTTTTGATTCCTGCCCCATATTCTTCAGAGTAGATGGGGCCACCTATGGCCTGGGACAGCCTTGGAAATCAGAATATCTAGTTGGCAAAAAAGACCTCCAGCTGGGCAGAGTGACCTTATATGCCACAAAACAGCAATATAGTAAAAAGTCATAAATTTGTTTTATTTTTCTGGCTTACATATTAATCCTTTATTTTCCCAAAGAATGCGAGTAGAAGCCTCACAAACTATGGCAAAATATATTAGAAAAAAAAACAACAACAAGTATTTGAGAAGTATAAAAACATCACAGCAAATTTATAGGTGCTTATGGTACTGTCCAGATCCAATAACTCAATCACTTGATGAAATTTTTACTTTCCTTTCAGTTACAGGCACTTTCTTAATGACCAAGATTTTGCCATTGATAACTTTTATAGAGACTGAATATTTTAAATTATTATATTATAATTCAGAAATGCAAGTGAATAAATATGCGTGTGTATTTGTATATTCATTAACATCGTTATTTGAATTTTTATTTAAATGTTTAAGGGTCAATAGGAAGTGAATATACTATTTTTTGCTTTTGCTCTAAGGAAGATTTTTTTTCTGTTTTCAGTATCAAATGTCTACAATTATTGTGCTTATTTGAGCTGAAGAATGATATCATGGATTTAGAATATAATTGTATTCTTAAAAGGAATAGTCATGGCTATTGTTTATCATAGTGAAAGGGTATATAACAGGATAAGTACAGTTTCTGGAGAGAGAACCACACAGAACATATTTCTTTCCCCAGCAATGGCTATGATTTATAGGGACTAATTTCAGTATTTTTCAATTAAGGAAACAATAGTTCAAAGCAACGGGGTAAGCATAAAGCTATCTTTAAAATTACATGTAAGAGAAGAAATATCTCATAAAATTAACATAAGTAACTACATTAGTAATTAGACCTTGATTAAAGTTATATTACATTAAAAAGTGTTCACACAAGATTTTAGGAAGAGAGAAAAAGTAATAACAATACATCTGAATGTTATTTTCCTTTTTCAAAGTTGCAGTGCCTTTTAAAAATTCTTGTTTTTATCTATATGTTAGGATCACTTCTCAAGAAGATTTTAAAATCATTAACCAATATCAAAGTAATGGAAATGAATTCTTTCTAAAATACACTCATTTTAACCATTTACGTCTTCTTTCACATCTTTTAATTACAATGAAACAAAATCCTATCATCCTTTTTCCTCACTGTCAGTTATCTTTGAAATCTACATATATTTCGGGATTTTTTGAGACAAGAAGATCTTAAAGAAGAGTCAGGTAAATAAGTAATTGTACTGCTTTCTATGTTGTGTATTTGTGAGTTGACAGTGATTTCTGTTTTTTTTTTTTTTTCCCGTAACGTGAGTTTAATTTTCCCTTAGTGAATTTTTATTTACATCTTTAATATATGCTGAGTTTTATCACAGAAAATATTGCTTCTAAGTAAAATCCAACCTCTTTGAGGACTCTCAGAAATGTTTGGCCTTGCGTGACCAGAAGAAGAACAGAAACCCTGTAGAATGGTTCTGAAACTATAACATTTGAGTTGTGTAACTCCACAAAGAAAGAAATAGGTGTTTTAGAGCCAAAATAATAATATAATGCAAATAAAACTGTGGGTCACAAAAGAATCAAATAAGAAAATTAGAATAAATAGTTTAGTATAAGTAAACAATATAATCGAGCTCTACATAATCCAAATGTGTGTGTTCAAATAAATTATTTAGCACACTTTGAATATGAAATAAATATTACTTTGTTTAAAAAATGTCACATTTCTATTTAGGCAAACATCTTGATGTTAAGTATAAATGGAAGATATCAAAAATTATGCCCTATATTATAAATGCACAATCATAATATGATATCCATAATTTGAACAATTCTGAGTTTGTGTACAGCCTGCATCAAAACATTCACTGGAAGTCCAGAGGTAAAACTAAATTTTTTGTGATTAGTCAATGGTGTTTAAGGGTAAAAAGGAAAAGTCCAATGTATCAATCAGCAATGATGGACTATTTTAAAATATATACAAGTTTAAACAATTTTGGCTGAATATGCCACTTTTTGCATAAACAAATATTAAATTGTTGCTTACAACTATGAGAAAAACAACACAAAAAAGCCATCCAAATCATCAGCTCAATGTCCATTTTCTAACATTAAAAAAGGAAAAGAAAGACAAAAGCAAAAGAAAAAACAAAAACACTATGTTGAAGAAAAGACTAGAAGTATGTAGATTTTTGTTTTAAAGAGCATATTGATTTCTTATTTATCTAGTTATTATGGTCAGCCTTTTAAATGGTTTCATCTACCACTAATAACCCTATTTTCTCTTTAATGTCAAGACTATGTCACATGAATTGGGTTTCAGCTTTTTTTTTTTTTTTTTTGAGATGGAGTCTCGCTCTGTCACCCAGGCTGGAGCGCAGTGGCATGATCTTGACTCACTGCAACCTTCGCCTCCTAGGTTCAAGCAATTCTCCTGCCTCAGCCTCCTGAGTAGTTGGGATTACAGGCATGCACCACCCACCCGGCTAATTTTTGTATTTTCAGTGGAGACAGGGTTTTACCATGTTGATCAGACTGGTCTCGAACTCCCGACCTCATGATTCACCCACCTCAACCTCCCAAAGTGCTGAGATTACAGAGGTGAGACATCGCACTGGGCCAGGTTTTGGCATTTTACCAGTAGGACTTTCTACCATGAATTTCAGTGTTTTGAACATGTGAAAAAAAATGGAATACAAGAAGATATAACAGATAATTATATGGCCTCAGGCAAAATATTATTCATTTTTAGGATAAGCATGAATAATTTAAGATGATAATACTGGTTAAGAGCTCAAATTAGAAAATGTGAATTTGAGGGTAGATATTATTAAATGAAAAAAGATAATATATTAGTCTCAATATGAAATTAACCCTCAGCCCTTCCTACTCCCTTAACATCCCTCAACAGTGCATAGTGAACTAGTAGGATAGTTTTTAATCCCAAACAAGAACAAAAAAAACTAATGCTGTGCTTTCTGCTCCTCCTACAGCATTTCTTCATGTACCTCGAATAACTAAAATTTCACCTCTAGAATTCTATCCCAGTAGAAATGCCACTTAAAAGAAACACTTAGAAGCACTCTGGGCCCCACCTGCTCGCACTCCCCCAAAAAATAGAATGCAAAGTCAAAGGGGTAATAGAGTTTAATGCGAGGCCATTTGCAAGGATAGGTCTAGATGGGTTTAAGGAAAAAGAGCCATAGACACTTCCACAGCTCTACCTGTGGGTGTAGTGACCCTAAAAAGAGTGGCTACCCTCAAACTGTGTCCAGGCAGGTGGAAGAATAAATATCCTAATGTCCCTCTCCTTCTGGCCTCTGATCTGTTCAACTCAAGTGGAAGCCATGGGGTAAGGGAGCCTGTGCAAGCCATGGGATAAGGGAGCCTGAGTAATGTAGTGCACAGAGATCTGCCTCTGCTGAAAATAGTGGAACCGAAATTAGTGGAGTGAGGAAGACAGAGAGAAAAAGAGGATTCAATATGATTAGACGTGAATGTGGTTCTACCACTCAGGAATGACTAGAAATTTTCAGTCTCTAGCCTTCAAAAAAATCTTGTCAAAATTAAAATAATTGCTATGGTAGTAACTGTATTAATATGACAATTCTTAACTATTTCTAAGTTTGTTTTTTCTCTCAAGTAGTAACTCGATTGCTGCTTGAATAGTACCTAACATGATATACTTAATAAATAACGACTGGGCAGAGTAATAGGAAACCAGCTAAAGACCGGGAACAGAGGTTCCGAACAGAACCAGAATCAGCTGCTTTTACCACCAGGCAATAAAATACACAAAGGAAAGTTTGAGACACTCACATATACACATCTAATTTGATTTTTATTTTCACAATCTAATTTGTCATTCTATTGGTCTCTATTCTTCGACAGAGTTTATGATGCTCATTCTAGAAAAAATTAATAAGTGTGTTTCTGGCCTGTGCCAAAGGCTTTTTTTATATTATGTCATTTAATCTTACAACAACCCTGTAAGGTATGTTCTGTTTTCCTGTTTTTTCACAGGAGAAAGGAAAACTCGAACTATTTTGTTAACTATCCAAGATCACATAGCAAATACAATTTGTTTATTTTAACCAAGTCTTCCTGAATCCAAGGTCCGCGTTCCTGATCATCTTACAATATTAGCGTCTTTTCATAACCAGAAATATAAAGAAATATAATTTTAAGCATTTTCTTCTTATACATGTTCAAATATACACACCCCAAAACAAAAAGAACTTCCTTTATTGTATTAGTTGTAGGCATAGGTTTAGTCTTGAAAATCAGCATTAAGATTCTCAGGATATACTTATCACTGCTTTTCTTAAGCCATTTGTTAACATCTCTCATCCTACCAGGATTCTGTCTCCTGAAATCTTCTCTGCTGTGTTCTTTGTTTTGTCATATCTTTCCTTCTTAGGAAATTAAAATAAATCTTTGTCCACATTGACCTTATCTGCTTCGCTATGGCCCTTAGACATAACTTTTTATTGGATAAGTACAGAAATTAGGTCTTCCTCTGACTTTTCTGTGTTGTTATTCAAATTTATTTTCTTCTAAATTCAAATCTATGCTATTCCTCCTTTCTGTCCTACAGCATTTGCATATTCTGCTCTTCGCGCTTCTCAACACAGAAGTACATTCTGATTTCTTTCTCATTTTATCTGCGCTCTGTTTCTGATTAGCTCTTTGAGTAGGGCCCTTTCTGTTAATATTTTTTCAATACCTTCTCACTATTTACATTTATTAAATCTCACATTATATTCCTCTGCCATTTGATATTTTCTTGAGCTGTTAACAAGTAGAACTTTTTGATATTATGTATTTTAAATACAGTATGTTTCTCAAGAGCGTGGAAGAAAAAAGTAAGCTTAATTCAAATTGTTAATATTCAATCACCCAACAAATGTTTATTAAGCACTGATTACACACTCGGCACTCCTGTAGGATCTAGGCATGTGAGAAATGAATAAGCAATCAAAATCTCTATCCTCACAGAGAACAAATTCTAGTCAGGAGAAAGAGAATAACAGAGAATTAATAAGCATATAAATAAACTCTATATCATACAACGGGTGCTATGAATAAAATAAGCCAGAAAAGGGTATACGGAGGGTGAGGGTGATGATACAGCCTTATAAAAGGTGGCAGAGACATCTTTGAGAGGATAACGTTTGAATAATGGTCTGAGAATGGTGACGCTGTGTGTGTTAAGAGAAAGAGAGAATATAATCCTGGGAAGGGTGCTCTTAGAAGAGGGATGAACAAGTACAAAGACCCTTAGGTAGAAGCAGGCTGCTGAGTGCTTACATAGCACATCAAGGAAGCCTGCATGGCTAAAGACAAGTGGGTTGAAAGGGATAATAACTTGCATCCTCCTAGGTAATTGTAAGGACTGTGGCTAGTACACTGAATGACAGAGGAAGGCTTGGAAGGGTTGGGAAAGAGCACCAATATCTCATTTAATATGACTAGTCTTTAGAATTATATTTAGCATTCAATTCTATTAGACGTGGATTTTGTTATGAGTCTCTAGCAGAGTCTTAAAGCCAAGTGTTTAGTATTGTAAGAAAGTGACATGCTAAATTATAAATATTGTAAATATTTTGATTAACTTTACTGTAGACTGTGCTGATCTTAAAGTGTTTACCCAATATCAAGTTCTTGCCTTTGGGGTACTGTTATGTTTAAACTATTTATTCAGCAAGATGATTAAATATGGTTCTGTGTTACTGTATTGCTGTGTGTCGTGTGCCTCTTATAAGTGTAAGGATGTGTACATTCTGTTCATAACCATATTGCCAGGAGCCAATACACATTACTATAGTACTTGTAAAACCAACTGGATAGGAATCTTACACAGACTAATGGCAATCTGAAAATTCATTAAAGAGAAAGCAGCTCAAATAAATAAAACATTGGCAATGCCCAGAGGTACAGTGGCTACTGCAGAATGAGATTTGTATGTGTCTCATGAATGTAAAAACACATTAGAAAGTGATGATCCACATTTGCTCCATTATTTTCTTAAGTGGAGAAATCTTTCTATAGCCATGTTGCTCTCAAAAGGCAGTTTTCTCATTTTACAATTTCACATATGTATTTTTTTCTGCTGTAAATAACCAAATTTAATAACATTTTATTGATTATTATCAGAAAATATTTTATTCAATGGAAAGTTGTTCCGGAAAAACAGATAAAGATTAACCAAAAATAATTAAACTCATTCATTTACAACATTCCTTGGGGCAGTTAACTGCAATAGATACAGTTACTTATGTATTATTTTCAGAATAGTCATAATTTTGCTATTTAATACTGTATTATAACATGTACCACTTGCCCATCTTAATATTTTGGCAATATACCCCTAGATTTTGGCATGTTGTTTTTAACTTCACGAATGTTTCACTTTTAAACCTCTGTTAGTCTATGATTTAGGGCTCATAACTTTCATGGTATGTAATAGAGTGGGGGAGAGTCTTTACTTTTGACAATACCACTCCCCTTAAGGCATTTTCAGGATGATTGCTGTGTATGACAAATGGACATACTCCATTTGGTTCCTGAATTAAACAGAGAACATCAATCCAGGGATGGGAAATGGGGGATTTACAGGCAGGTTATTTCAATACTGCTTAATGTATGTACATGGCCCAACTGAAGTGGAAACTCTTAATATTTTCATAAAAAGGAAATAGACTTAGTAATCTGAGTGCAGGGACGTAGCATGATGAGGCACTGACATCTTTCATTGTTCACCTCATGCCCTTGGTCCCAGTGCTGAGTAATCTGACAGCTTCATGTCCTTCTGGAAATGTAAAGGACTGGTGATGGATGGTGGTAATGTTAATGCTTCCATTTGTCCTATAGTCTCTTGGTTGCCTGCTCAATAAGAGGAAAGTAAGTGAGTGGGAGTTAGGCCCACCCAAGCATTTAGATAAATCATATGCTCCCTCTTTAGTCCAGTCCTACTAATGCTTGCTCGTTCATCAGAAAAGGCATTCTCTGGTCTATCCCTCTGCCAAGAATATTACGTTAGAAATAAAGACTTAATTATCATGAATTTATTTACTTCTGAAAGCCTATCATTAGAAGTGAGGTCTAACTATTATTGACTCAAACACATTGTTTTGCTACTTAATACTATTTTGTAGTGAACCATACAGGTATTGAGACATTTCTAGAATCTGCAGATGCTTAATGAGCACAAATTTTCATTTGCTTTTGCTATTAGTTTTAAGTACAAAAATCTAATCTTTGCTTGTTTCTTGACATACTTGGTCAAACTGATAGCAGCAGGAGGCAGACAAATGTCTAGGCAGATAGGGGCAGGTCCTTGGTAAAACTCCATCTTCAAGCCAAAAACATCCTGAAGGCTGAAAGGCAGGACAACTGGTTCCAGATGAAACCTGCACCCTTGAGTGAGAACTGTTTCTGTTAGTCTGCCCTTTCCTGATTGATTCTTTCTAAATAATGCTTTTCAATTATTTGACTGTTGCCTTTTCCAGTGCTACCTATGGTCCACCCTTCCCCATTCTGTGCCAATAAAAACCCCAGACTCAGCCACACTGGGAGAGATGACCTGACTTCAGGTGAGAGACCACCCTCCTATCCTGTCTCCTTGGAGAGCTTTTTAGTTGCTCAAGAAAATTCTCTGTTGTCATCACCCTTCAATTGTCAGTGTGACCTCATTCTTCTTGGATGCAGGACAAGAACTTGGGATCCACCAAATGGTAGGTATTCAGAAGGCTGCAACACCATGGCCCTCTGCCCTCCACTGGTGTAAAGCAGGCACCCCATGTAACAGGAAGCAGTGGCAGGGTTGAGCCAGCCGTGGAGCACAGGCCAGAGCAGGGCAAGAGGCTGACTGAGCTGTTAACATGCCAATGTCCATAGGGCTGCAGATAGTGGAACTAAAAGAGCTAATTGGCGTGGCATAACACCCCCTTTGGGGATTCAGGGTCAAGGGCACCCCTGCCTGGGTGCCCCTGCATTCCCCTTGGGGTGCCACACCTGGTCCAGCCACAAGCCCTGCACAAAGTACACCCCTGTGCCGGCATTTGGAATGACCAACTGGACCCCGCACTTGCTTGCTTACACACCCCCTCCCACCAAAGACTGAGTGCACAGTCGTGGTGGCTGCAGGATCTGCACCTGAGCACAAGCCAGAAACGACCTAGCAGGCTAAGTAGATGGTGTGTCTCCTGCCACAAGTCTGGCAAAGGGGCAGAGAAAAATTCTGCATCAAAACAATCAGAAATTCTTTTGGCAAGTCATAAGACATTATAAATTGTTTAAAATGTGCTTGACACTTTGTGATTTAAAATGATAATAATAGAAATACAGCCATTATTTGTTTCCAATGAAACTGTAACAGTGAATACATAGGTGATTCTTCTAGAATTCTGGAATTCTCTGGAGGAAACACTCCCAACAATATATACTAATATATCTCTATTTTAGATACTAGTATATTGCATTTTAAAAGGATAGATAATCTAAGTTTGGTGAGGTTGCTGAAATAAATATTCAGGTTTTTAGCAGTCAAATAATATATTTTCACTTGATTTGGAAAAATAAGGAGACCCTGGGAGGTTGTCTGAAATCAAGTCAGCTAGCTGCAAACCTCTTGGAAACATTTTTGTGGAACTCATTAGTTGGGTAAAAATAACACCAAAACAAAAAAAGCAAATTATATAAGGAAAAGAGCTGCTTTTGTCAGCCATAGCACATACAGTGTGTTTGCAATAAAATAATAGTTATATACCTTGTTTACCTGAAGTGTGTAAATGTTTTAATAATATTAGGTTTTTCTCCTGGCATATTTCAACAGCACCATCTTGTTATGTTTGTTTGCAAGTATATAGCAACATATAAATATTAATCAATATTTAGTAACAATCAGACCCAATATTTTCAGTTCATCTAGTTATTACTGTTCATCCTTGCTGTGTTTATTTGGCCTTGTGCCTGAGTGCTTATTATTTGAAATAAATAAATTCATTGCATAAACTGTGGTCTCATTTTTCACATGCTTTTGCTCCATTGCAACAGGATATCTTTCAGTTCTAACCATCTTCCTTTATATTTTAAATTTCAGTAGTATTTGGTATACAGGTGATTTTTGGTTACATGGATGAGTTCTTTAGTGTTGAATTCTGAGATTTTAGTGCAGTCATCACCCTAGCAGTATACACTGCACCCAGTGCGTAGTCTTTAGTCCTCATCCCCACCCCCAATTTCCCCTCCTGAATCCCCAAAGTCCATTATATCCCACTGTATGTTTTGGCATCCTCATAGCTTAGTTCCCACTTAGAGGTGAGACCATATATTATTCGATTTTCCATTCCTGAGTTACTTCACTTAGAATAATGGCTTTTGGCTCCATCCAAATGTCTTCAAAACACATTATTTCCTTCTTTCAAAGGCTGAGTAATATTCTGTGGTGTACATCTAGCACACTTTTTTTAGCCACTCGTTGGTTAATGGACACTTACGTTGATTCCAAATTTTTGCACTTGTGAACTGTACTGCTATACACATGCATGTGCATACATCTTTTTTATATAATGACTTTTTTTTCCTTTGGGTAGATATCCAGTAGTGTAATTGCTGGATCTACTGGTAGATCTACTTTTAGGTTTTTAAGGAATATCCATAATGTTTTCAGTATTGGTTGCGCTAATTTACATTCCCACCAGCAGTATAAAAGTGTTGCCTGTTTATCACATCCATGGCAATATCTACTGTTTTTCGACTCTTAATTATGGCCATTATTGCAGGAATAAGGTGGTATCTCATTGTGTTTTTGACTTGCATTTCCCTGATGATTAGTGATGTTCAGCATCTTTTCATGTTTGTTAGCCATTTGTATATCTTCTTTTGATAAATTTCTACTCATGTCTTTTGCCCACTATATGAAGAGGTTTTTTTTTTTTTTTTTTTTTTTTTTTTTTTTTTTTTTTTTCCTGCTGATTTGTTTGAGTTCCTTTTAGATTCTGTATACTAGTTCTTTTTCTTCCTATTCTTTGGGTTGTCTGTTTACTCATGATTATTTGTTTTGCTGTATAGAAGCTTTTTAGTTTAATTAGGTCCCATTTATTTATTTTTGTTTTGTTGCATTTGCTTTTAGTGATTTAGCAATGAATGCTTTGCCTAAGCCAATGTTCAGAAGAGTTTTTCCAGTGTTATCTTCTAGAATTATTATAGTTTCAGGTCTTAGATTTAAGTCTTTGATCCATCTTGAATTTATTTTTGTATAAGGTAAGAGATGGGGATCCAGTTTCATTCTTCTACCTGTGGCTTGCCAGTATTCCCAGCACTATTTATTCAATAGGGTGTCCATTCCCCAATATATGTTTCTGTATGCTTTGTCAAAAATCAGTTGGCTTATTTGGCTTTATTTTGAGTTCTTTATTCTGGGAATTGCATTGAATCTATAAATTGTTTTGGAATGTATGGTCATTTTCACAATATTGATTCTTCCCATCCTTGAGCACAGGATATGTTTCCATTTGTGTCATCTATGACACTTTCAGCAGTGTTTGTAATTTTTCTTGCAGAGATGTTTCACTTCCTTGGTTACATATATTTCTAAGCATTTTACTTTTGCAGCCATTGTAAAGGAACGGAGTTCTTGAATTGATTCTCAGCTTGATTATTTTTGATGTATAGCAGTGCTACTGATTTGTATACATTGATTTTGTATCCTGAGATCTTACTGAATTGTTTATCAGATCTAGGAACTTTTTACATAAGTCTTCAGAGTTTTCTAGGTATATAATCACATCATTGGTGAACAGTGAAAGTTTGACTTCCTCTTTTTCGATTTGGATACCCTTCATTTCTTTCTCTTATCTGATTGCTCTGGCAAGATACTGAAAGTTTTAGCCAGAATTCATATTTATATGATAACTTTAATTTATATCAAATAGAAGTAGTGAAAGTGGATATTAAATGAAAGTGGTGAAAGTGGCTATCCTTGTCTTGTTCCAGTTCTCAGGGAGAATGCTTTCAACTTTTCCCCACTCAGTATAATATTGGCTGTGGGCTTGTCACATACGGCTTTTATTACTTTGAGGTAAGCCCCTTCTACGCCTATTTTGTTGAGGGTTTTTGTTACAAAGAGATGCTGGAATTTATCAACTGCTTTTTCTGTATCTATTGAGATGATCATATGTTTCTTGTTCTAATTTGTTTTTATATGATGTATCACATTTATTGACTTGCATATGTTAACCCATCCCTGCATCCCTGGTATAAAACCCACTTGATAGTGATATACTATGTTCTTGATGTGCAGTTTTATTTAGTTAGCTGGTATTTTGTTGAGGACTTTTACATCTATGCTCATCTGGGATAGTGGTCTGCAGTTTTTTGTTGTTGCTGTTTTTTTGTTGTTGTTGTTATGTCCTTTCCCGGTTTTGATATTAGACCAAGGAAGATTTCCTCAATTACTTGTTCAAATAAGTTTTCCAAACTTTTAGCCTTGTCTTCTCCCTCAAGAAGGCCAACCATTTTTAGGTTTGGCTTTTCGACATAATCTCATATTTCTTAAAGACTTTGTTCATTTCTTTTGATTATTTTTCTTTATCTTTGTCTAATCGGATTAATTTGAAAGCCTTGTCTTTGAGCTCTGAAATTCTTTCTTCTACTTGTTCTAGTGTATTATTTAAACTTTCCACCACATTTTGTATTTCCCTACTTGTGTTTTCCATTTCACTTTCATTTTCTGGTTTTTCTTTATGCTCTCTATATCTCTGAAAAATTTGTTATTAATATCCTGAATTGTTTCCTTAATTTCTTTATGTCGATTTTCACTTTTCTCTGGTATCTCCTTAAGTAACTTAATAATCAACCTTCTGAATTCTTTATTGGCTATTTCAAAGATTTCTTACTGGTTTGGAGTCATTGCTGGAGAGCTAGTGTAATATTTTGGGGGTGTTTATAGAACCTTGTTTTGTCATTTTATCAGAATTACTTTTGTGGTTCCTCCTCATTTCGATAGATTATTTCTTCAAATTGTCTTGCCACACTACAGTGATTGATATTGCTCTTCTGGGTCTAGCCAGATAGGGCTGCCACACTCCAGGCACTCCAGGCTAATGCTGGGGAGTATCTTCAAGGTGTCTGGTGATGTGACCTGTCTTCAAGCTTTCCAGGAGTGGGTACCAGTATAAGCACTGATGGAGGTGGCAAGGGAGTGACATCGACTCTGTGAGGTTCCTTGGTTGTAGATAGGCTTAGTGTGCTGGTTTTCTCAAATGCTGGTTATGACTGTAGTGAACCTGTCATGCAGGCAGACTCAGGATCTCTGGTTAGTGAAGGCACTGTATGCAATGGTGATAGCTGAGGTTATGTATTAATTGTTTCCTTCCTGGGTGCAGTGTTATTCTACCTGGAGACATGAGAATAGACTGTCAGTCTCCAGCCAGGAGGTGGTGCTTGCAAGAGAGCACCAGCTGTAGTAGTAGTAGTGGGAATTGAGCTTGCCCCAAATTGCCCAGGGGGAAGTAATCTGGTTTCACAGGCAACGGGCAGAGCTACAAAAGCTCCCAAAAGTTTATGTCTTTTTTGTTAAGCTATCAGGGCAGTTGGCGGAGTACAACAAGGTTGGGGCAGAGTTAGCCATGACAATCTGCTTTTAAATCTTGGATTTTTTTTTTGTATTAAATAGTGAGTGATAAAATATATGTGGAGTTAAGTAACACCATCAAATCAGTTTATCAAAACAGAAATTTAGAAATTATTCTTTACTCTTCCTTCTTTCAACTAGTCATTACATCCTGTGGAGAGAGAGTTGATTAAATAGAGACTTACTACTTTACTTCAAACCACTATTGGCTTTTACTGGGGCTATTGAGATGACCCCCATGAAGTCCCCAGCCTTCAGCATGGTTTTCTTCTAAATATCAATCTCGTGCTTCAAATCTTTCAGAGTTTTTTGTTTTTCTTTTTCTTTTTTGGACACGTGTAAAATTCAGTCTTTGAAATGCCACAAAGAATCTTAATAATCGGTATCTTGTGAATCTCACTTGTTCCATTCTTCTTACACAAACATTTCTTTGCTCTGATATGCAAAACCATTTATAATTCTATATTTGCACACATTATTCTCTCTTGATTGCCTGATCTCTACCAATACCCTTCAAGAGTTAACCCAAGTGTTAACTTTGTTAGGAGGACTTCTTTGACTCAAGAGTAGTTTTCAGCAATACATTTTGAACATCTCCTTTCAAAAGTATTGCACTAGGCTGCTGAGATAAATATTGAATGAGATAATTACCTTGCCTTTGAAAATGCCACAGGTTATTATTGACCAACTATATTCCCTTCTCTTTAGTTTCATAGTATCTCACATGAACTGTGAATATTACTGGTATCATAATATACCACAGTGGCTAACTTATGTGTCAGCCTCTCTCTTTCCAAAAACATAAATGTCATTGGTTTAATGATAATGTCTTATTCATCAATGTCTCCAAATTCTGTGAATGTCTTTACTAAATATTTATAAATGAATACAAAATGGTCCTATTCTTGGCATAACTTATTTCTAGTACTTAGGAATGGAAATCCACTAATTTTCGTAAAGTAAAAAAGTCATATTTTCTGCTTTGTCAACACCGTGATTGTAAGCTGCTTAAGTTTTAGAGCCATAACTTCTATTTCTTTTTAATCTCCTTAAATTGTCTTTGAGCTCTCCATTTACTGGATTCTCAACATGTGTTCTTAATGGATTAAAGATAACCATAATTTGAAGACACTGGTGAAAAATAAAAGGCATACATAAAAAACAACAGACAATTTTTGCAGGTTGTAAAATATATTAACATTTTATTATTGCATGAGGACTGACATTGTCACAGTGAGGGACATTTTATGTTCATTAAAAACAAATGCATAGCATTTGGAAGTTCTTTGATTTCATTTAAGTTTGAAATAAAAAGAAAAATCTAATATAATGTAATAAAGATTCAAATTTCAAATATTAAAAATTAAACCACTAAAGAAACAGAGGAAGAATATTATTGTATTTTATTATTGAAGACTTAATTTTATATATTACCAGAGACTATTGTTTTTGATACTTTTTTCTTTGGGAATTTATGTTTTGAAAACTCATATAAGACACAGACTCATCAACATTAAAATTAAATTTTCTTAATATTATACAGCAAGCATAGACTTGACTAGTGTGTCATTTGTTTCAGATAATTACTCCACATTTTATGCATTTTGCTTAAACATTAGTGTCATTGATTTTCAAATTTTTTAATGCCATGGAAATGTGTCTTTACCTATGAATTTACAGGGAATACAAGGTGTTAGATAGATAAAATTACCTGAAGACTTGATGGAGGTCTTTGATCGCTATCTGCTCTATCCTCCTTTCCCACTTAATTTCCTAGGATGCCTAAGTGCTCTGCAGAGAAAGCTGTAAGGGAAATGATTGGTATATTTTAATTGTGTAAATGCCAGAAATTTATCTTGTCTTCAAATTCTTATACCCTACCCCAGTCACACTGGAGTGCTCTGGTGAATGGTGAATGTTTGCTTCAGAGGAATTGAAACATACATAGTATTTAATTTCTTTCTTGCTACTAGGGTCTTGTTCTTGAGGTTTGGGTTCTTTGATTGGACTTTGCCATCCGATCACCACATTATCACTGTTGGCTTGACTAAAAGTTTTCTTAGTCCCCTTGCCTACATTTGTAATATCCAAAATCTGACCACACAAACTTTTAACCTATGACCTAGGTCTTATTTGGCATTTATCTTGCTTGTGTAGAACTGACTTCTAAATCTTTATCACTGCTCTAACAATGAGCTACCAGCAATACTACTCTTAGACCTGAGCTAAGGGAGGCCTTCTTCCTGGGCCCCATACCTGAAGGAATCCTAATTTTGGAGTATCTTTAAAGTAAGCTCCCTTCAGTGACTAGGACTGGCCATGCAGGCAGGTGTTCTCATCTCTGATTCAGCCCCATGTGGGTCCCAATGGCCAGAGCATCTAATTGAAATTTTCTGACCCCCTTCCAATGTCTGACGCTAGCAGTGGCTGGCAGTACCTTGGACTGTTTCTCTTATTCAGCAACGAGAGGCTATGTGACTTGTCAGGTCAGTACAAAAAAAAAAAAGTGCAGTTTTTATCTGGTGTCTTGCAGTGTTGCTCTTAACTGCTTCTCAGAATGTTCATTCTCTGCACCCGGACACCACGCTGTAAATATCCTGATCTAAAGGAGAAAGACATGTGGAGATCTGCTGAACCCATACTGTGAGTCATGTCAGACCAGGCACAAGGAATAAGAAGAGGAAAGAAGTCTGCAAATTACTCCAGCCCCCAGCAGACTGATCAGTCCTAGACTTTCAGTCATTTCAGCTGAGACCCAAGGTATCTTGATGAAAAGAACATACCATCTCCTTTCTGGATTCCTGACCCCTGAAGACACGGAACTAAATTGTAGGACAATTTGTTACTCAGACACGGTTAGTCAGGAGAGAATGTGGTTCCTGGAAAAAGATTATTTTCATGGTAATACCTGAAATATGTGGCTTTGGTTTGGGGACCAGGTAGTAAATATAAACCTGATAGGCCTCAAGGAATATAGGGGTGAAGACTTACAGGAAAAGCTTACTGGTAGCTAGAGGAAAGGGGATACATTTCATGTAGTGGAGTGTTGCTGCTTGTAGTGATATGGATTATGCGAAATGCACCTAATGAGTTGCATGATATAGCTAAAGAGGCTTAAGGGCACAGTGCTAAAGGTACTGACTGGCTTTTTCTATTTGCTTACAATAAATTATGAGAGGAGAGAGATGAACTAAAAAAATAAACTAGTCAGGTTTAAAGTAGAATTTTAAGAAAATATTGATGACTTCGGGAATGTGTTTTCACAACAGCAATGTATTCTCAAAAAAAGAGCCTCAGAGAAAAGATCAAGTCTTGGTTGCTGTCAGGAGAACCTGGTCTCATGGTAAAGACTAAGACAAAGGTATGATTGTCAAATTCCTTAATTTCCTCGTAGATTGATTTAAATTGGTATATCATAGCACTTCTCAGTTACACAAAAAGTTTTATGCGTTTTAAGAATGTGCCTCAGAGATTTTTTTAAAAAATGGACTTTTAGGAATCTTCTCTTTTTCTTTGGCAGTAATATTCTGTTGTTCTCCTAAAATTTTAGAAGTGTTTGTTCAAAACATGCATAAGCAGCTTTGTTTCCTATTCCCATTCATTACTTTAACATGCTATTTTATGTGTGCATCTTTATTGAAATATAATTCATCAATAAAGCTGTTTTTCACAGAGTCCACAATTTGATTGGTTTTAATACATGTATGCAACTGTAACATTAACAAATTCAACAGAAGGAACAAGCCCATGCCTCTTATCCCCTCCCCAATCTCTAGGCAAACACTGATCAGTTTTCATTTTTTAAATAACACATAAATGTAATCACACATTGTGTATACTGTTTTGTTCATCATTTCTCATTCCAGACCAATTTTTTGAGTTTCATCCATGTTGTGGCATTTATCACTCATTCATTACTTTTTCCTGCTAAGTAGTAGTATATTGTATAGATATGCCACCCTTTGTTTATTCGTTCCCCTCTAGATAGACTTTTGAGTTGTTTCTGGGGTTTTGCTATTATCTGGGTTTTAGCTACTATAAACATTTGAATTCGAGTGTCTGGGATGATCTATGCTTTTATTTATCTGGTGTGAAAGACCTGCAAGTGGAATGTCCAGATCATAGGGTTGACAGGTGTAGTTCAAACTTTTTTTTTTTTTTTTTTTTTTTTTTGAGGCAGAGGCAGAGTCTCGCTCTGTCGCCCAGGCTGGAGTGCAGGGGCGCGATCTCGGCTCACTGCAAGCTCCGCCTCCCGGGTTCACGCCATTCTCCTGCCTCAGCCTCCCAAGTGGCCGGGACTACCAGAGCCCGCCACCACGCCCGGCTAGTTTTTTTGTATTTTTAGTAGAGATGAGGTTTCACCAGGTTAGCCAGGATGGTCTGGATATCCTGACCTTGTGATCCACCCGCCTTGGCCTCCCAAAGTGCTGGGATTACAGGCGTGAGCCACCGTGCCCGGCGAGCTCAAACTTTTTAAGAAACTGCCAGCCAGGCGCGGTGGCTCACGCCTGTAATCCCAGCACTTTGGGAGGCTGAGGCAGGCAGATTAGGAGGTCAGGAGATCGAGATCATTCTGGCTAACATGGTGAAACCCCGTCTCTACTAAAAATACAAAAAAAAAAAAAAAAAAAAAAATTAGCCGGGCGTGGTGGCGGGGGCCTGTAGTCCCAGCTACTCGGGAGGCTGAAGCAGGAGAATGGCGAGAACCCGGGAGGCGGAGCTTGCAGTGAGCCGAGATCCGCCACTGCACTCCAGCCTGGGAGACAGGGCGAGACTCCGTCTCAATTAAAAAAAAAAAAAAAGGAAAGAAACTGCCAAACTGTTTTCTAAGTTGGTATCATTTCACCTCACTGCAGCACTGTAAGAGAGCTCCAGTTATTTCATATCCATGTCAATACCTGGTATATTCTTTAAAAAAAAAATGGCCATTCTAGTGAAATGTACAGTGATATTTCATTGTAATTTTATTTGCATTTTCCTAATGAATAGTAATGTTGAGTATCATTTCACATTCTTATTTCAAAAGGTATATCTTCTTTGGAGAAGTGCCTATGTTTCTCCCGGTTATGGGTCATCTTTGTTAGAATAGGCAGATAGCAAGACATAATAAGCAGGAGGGGGAGCCCCTGAGAAAAGGCGGTCAGGAAAATTTCATGCTCCGAAGACTATTTGAAACAGTCATTCCAAATACCAGCAGAGAGGAGAGGAAATACTTATGCAGAAAGGAACCCCCCTTTAAGATATCCAGTAATCACACACTCTGCAGCTAACCTGTCAGAATGTAACTAGCTGCATGCTGATAAGGAAGGAAGGAGGGCAAAGGAGAACTTCCTAAGAGACAAGCAGCACAATAAGCATAGATTTAATAGCTATACAACCTTCCTGGGGTTGCAGTAATGAGCAATGCTGCAATTAGGTAGAATTTGTATCCAACACACAGCCCGCACTAGCACATCAACTGACAGAGAGTAAGGGAGAATCCCACAAACCTGGGGCAGAAACTAGGTGGGGAAAAGGCAGGCACTTAAGGCAGAATTGGGAAACTAGACAAAGACAAAGGCAGAGACTTGAGACAGAGGCAGGAACAGTCTGACATAATAAAAACCACAGTGCAGAATTCTCAGGACTGCTGGCTCATTCTCTCTCTCTCTCTCTCTCTCGTTTTGTTTTTTGTTTGTTTGTTTTGTTTTTTGTTTGTTTGTTTGTTTTTTGAGAGGGTATCTCACTCTGTTTCCCAGGCTGAAGTGCAGTGGCTCTGTCTCGGCTCACTGAAACCTCTGCCTCCCGGGTTCAATCTATTCTCCTGCCTCAGCCTCCAGAGTAGCTGGGACTACAGGTACCCACCATCACGCTTGGCTGTTTTTTATTTTTTGTTTTTTTGTTTTGTATTTTTAGTAGAGACAGGTCTTCACCAAGTTGGCCAGTCTGGTCTTGAACTCCTGACTTCATATGATCCTCCCACCTTGGCCTCCCAATTCATTCTCTTTTGAGCAGCCTGCTCTGCCTCCTCTTTCAGAATATACCATCTCTCCTACTACTTAACCCTTGCTGCTGCTACTGCTGTTTTCCGGGGCAGATCAGCCTGGAGTTGTTTTCTGTCTCTATCAGTCTGCTCCTCTCTTGGGGTGTATTCTTTCAATACATTATTTGCCTTTTATTTTTCTTCAACAAACCTTTGCTTACTTTACTAAGTCTCTTGGCCAAATTCTTTGTCATGAATAAGATAAGAACCAAGTACTCCTGCACTTCTTGGTAACAATCTTTTCCTGCTTCGTGGCATGTATGATAATTATAGATTGGAAATCAGACATTAAGAATTTTACATTGTAGGATGCTGAGTTTATTTCTTTAATATAGTTGGATTTTTCTAGTATGCAGCTACTTTACTTAGGTTTAATTTGATTCTGTCTTTTCTTTAAAATTTCTTTTGGAAATTTTAATTTCTTATTTGGATATTTAATGACAATTATTTTAACTTTTAAGGGTTGTTCTAGAATTTTAATATACATTATTAATTAATCACAGTATATTTAAAGTTAATTTTGTACCATTTCACTTTGAATGCAATTATCTTCGGACAGTGAAGTTCCATGTAACCCCTTCTTTTGTGCTATATTAAAATATATATCTATTTACATTATGAAATCCACAATATATAGTTAAAATTCTTTTTACCAAAAATATGTTTTTAAGGAAACTAAGATATTAAAAATTATCATTTTATTTATCTACGTATATGCCATTTCTGGTGCTGTTCATTCGTTCCTATAGATCTGAGTTTCTAAGTGACATTATTCAGCCAGAATAATATCTGAAATTTCTTGTAATTCAGGTGCGACTTCAAACAATTCTTTGAGTTCTCATTTATCTGGAAATGAAGAATTATTTTTGAAGAATACTTTCATTAGATATAAAATTTTGGTTTTACATTTTTTTCCCTTTCAACACTTCAAATATGTAACTTCATGATCTTTTGTCTGTCATTGTTTTTGATGAGAAATGAGCCATTGTATCATTGTTTCTGTACATAATAGCTTATTTTTTTTCACTGACTACATTTAAGATTTTCTTCTTCATTTTGTTTTTAGTATTATAGTTATTCTATGCCTACTTTTCTTTATATATATTTTCTATAAATGTGCTTTTCTATGTATTTATTCCTCTTGGGTTTCACCATAACATTAGTTGATTTTTAAAATCAAATCTGAAAATTTTTCATATGTTAGTTCTTATAGTATGTTTTCTCCATCATTCACTTTATCGTCTTACTCCGAGATTCCAATCACACACTATGAGAACATTGTGTGTTATTCCACTGGTGATTCATGATCAATTCATACATTTTAATTATTTTTCTTCTCTGTTTCAGTTTGTATAGATTTTATTTCTATGATTTCAAGGTCATAGTATTTCTTCTGCACTCTGTAATTTGTGCTTAAGTCCAGGCCCAGACATACCAAAAATAATGACCTCAGGTATTGCAGAATGCGTTGCACAAAAACATCAATGGATAATGTAAAGCACAGTTGCGTTTATAATTATGGCTTAATGGAAGCTCATTTATGCTAAAACAAGATAAAATACTCCAAATTCTTGCTGTTATCTGCTAATGAAGTAATAGAATAACTAAAGGGAGGAAAATAATCTGTAAAGTATTAACCGAATCCACAGTTTCTACTCTGGAATGGGCATTTACTGATGCAAAAATCATGTTGAACACTTACCTTTATGATGAACAAACAGAAGTGGTTTTCTCACAGCTCTTATAACATTGGCAACTATTGTCCAGTGGAATATTTAGAGTCAAGGGCTTATTAAATTCTATATATACTGCAAAAATAGTTGATTTGTTTAATATTTAAAGGAATTATATTTTCCTATAAAAATATTTTTATTGCTAAGATTTGACAACATAGCAAATTTCTTTACTTGTAAGATCAATAATAGTTTTAAAATGCTAATAGCTAAGATTTAATGAACACCTTTGTTGTGATAGATACTGCTTCAATCTAAAGAGGTGCTCCTGAAAATAACCCACTTAATTTAGCGTGATACTTGTGGCTTGAACATGGGGCAAAAACAGTAGCCAGCAGCTCTAAAACAGTGACTCTGATGAAGGTGTTCAGAAATATATTAGCTGGCCAGTTATAAGATGATTGCCCCGCAATGGGTCTTTGCCTGCCTGCTGCTGCCCAGAGTAACCTAGGAAAATTAACTTTCTCAGGAGTCTTTTTATGTCTTGAATTTTTTCTAGGGTATTGATGATGATGGGTGGCAATTCCATGCAGAGCCTCCATTCCCAAAACCATGGTCACTGTCAAGAGCTTATTAAGCAAGCACAGGGCGGTGTATTAGTATGTTTTCATGCTGCTGATAAAGACATACCCAAGACTGGGTAATTTATAAAGAAACAGAGGTTTAATGGACTCACAGCTCCACATCACTCCGGAGGCCTCACAATCATGGAGGAAGGCGAAAGACAAGAGAGAACCTGTGCAAGGAAACTCCCCCTTATAAAACCATCAGATCCTGTGAGACTTATTCACTATCACGAGAGCAGCATGGGCAAGGTCTGCCCCCATGATTCAATTACCTCTCACTGGCTTCCTCCCACAATACATGGGAATTGTGGGAGCTACCATTTAAGAGGAGATTTGGGCGAAGATACAGCCAAACCATATCAGGCAGCTAGGAACAGAAGTTAACTAATATGCAGTAGGCTTACCCAGATGATTGATAATAATGTTCTACTTTCTGGATGCCATTGGTGATAATTTGCTTAAGATATTTACGTGACTATAGTCTCATATTATTTGAGTGTTCCAAAAATATAATTCTTTTCAACACTTCCTAGCTATGATTCTTCACAGTCTTTATCTTGATAAGAGCCATGACCATGGAGTAGAAGAGTGGAACACAATTTAAAATTCCAGAAATGGCACTTGCTTTTGGGAAAACATTAGTATTTAACCATGTTGACATTTTAAACCAAGGAGAAAATAAATACATAAACATATGATGTGATATCTATCTTAAATTTTGACTGCAAAAATCATATCCCTACTTACTACTTCAGCAAAACAAAGTAGAAGTAGCTTAATGAATTAAATATGAAAGGAAAAGTATAATATGACTAGATTTTAATGGAAGCAGATACATAAATAGCTTTTTAGTGAGAAATATTTTCATACATTTAATAAATTTGTTAAATATATATGATATAGCTAGAACTGTAAAACTCTTGGCACCTGACAATGAATGGCACAGATATAATCTCTGCCCTTGTAGAGATAACATTCAACAAATATAGCTAAGTTCTTTTAAAAGAATGAAATTATTATGAATTAAAATGAGCTCTATAAAGAAAAAAAAAGAGTCAAAGAAGATGATTATGTTGTTGCAGAATTCTCCACTTTAGAAATAATGAGCAGTGAACATTGATGTGAGATAATTTCTGAGCTGAGACGTAAATGATGAGGTTTGCCCACACAAGCTTAACAGGAAAGCATGATATATGAGTGGCAGTAGAATGCGCAAATCTCACAAAGTGTACCCAAAGGAGATAGGATGACCAGTGCCTAGAAGAGCTAGGGAGATGATACAGAAGTTGGAAAATAATAGGATTGTTAACAACTTTCATTTAGAAAAATGTAACCAAACTAAAAACCAGAGAGGAGTCTAGAATAAATTAATTACCAGTGACTATGTCAGAATAATGTCCTTCATTTATGTTTTTAAAGTAAGTCGAAAGGAAAACTTAATACCATGAGAGAAAAATGGACTAAGGACATAAACTTACAAATCATGATTTAGATATCCATATAACCAACAAAGGTAAAACAATAAATGTGTTTAAACTCACAAAAGACTTAAATGAACTTAGCATAGATTAAATTTTTATTAATTATAAAATCAAATGTTCTCTTGCATTTAGTGAAAAAAAAAATTGTATTGTTTTGGAGGTAAGGTTATCTGCATTGTTTAATTTATACTTTTGACTTTAATTAGTATTGGTTATATAATTTGAAATATTAAGTATGTAGTTTTAAAAAATGTAGTGCTAATATTGTGATTATTTTTCATAACTTAGATACAATAGTCTTCCTTTGATACTTAATCTTATAACAAGATATTATTTTTTTTAGTTATTCCAAATGTAAGAAAGAAGATATTTTTCCAAAAGTAATTTTTTTTTCTTCTTTCTTGTAGCAATAGCCATCTAAGAGACTTTCATTATTATATACTAAATTTCACTCAATTGTAAAAACAGTGTTAAAAATAATTTGTCTGTCTTTTTCCTTAATGGAAAAAATAATCACTTAGTGTTCTTTTAAGTGAACTTGCTACTCTTCAGGTCATATGTAACTATATTTTTAAATACAAAAATCAAATATAATTTTATATATTCAAATCTTTTATATTTTTCTCAACTTTAAAATTTTAAGCCTTTTAAAAATACATTTATATTGTATCAAGCACTTATTTTTTAAAAATTGCCATTAAGTTTTTCATTTTAGAGAATAAAACATTAGTTGTCATGGTGTTACTCTTGACTCATTTAAAAATACAGTTCTCGCTACAGGGTTGAATTAACAAAGGAACCTGTAGGGACTGAAAACTAAAATCCTATAAAAATGTGAGTAAGGTCACTGCAGTTTTTTTAAATATAATATCATAAAAGCATCATGCATGGTTTCTTCAAACTGTGAAAGTTCTCATGTGATATGCATAACTATCACACAAAAAATAATTAAACATGGTCCCTTTGTATTCCCCATGATCTAATTATCTTCATAAAGAATTTTGCTGAGTTTTTAATTGTATTAATGAAAAGTGCACTTTTGACCTTCATCTTACCTGATATAACATTAGACAGTTTGCCATTTCCTTTTGCTGAAGCACTTTCTTCACTAAATAAGGCAGATTGCAAAGAATTCTCACACATTTCTTGTGACTCTTTGCAAAGCAGTTTTAATTTCCAATGCCCTTTTTTCTGAACTGTACTTGTTACCATCTTTGACCAACAGCATATGATAGACATGTTCTTGCGGAGTTCTGAGCATAAACCTCAGGAAACACTGCAGAGTTTGTACTCTCTGTGTTGGAAACCTTCCTCCATGGAAACAATGCAAAGTTAGCCTCCAGAAGGATGGGAGACCTTGTGAGCGGAGGCCTCAGCTATGCCACTGTTACCAGATGAGGTCCAGAGGTATAAAGGAGCCCAGGTGATTACATGGAGTAGAAAGAAGCCACTCCTGCAGAGCCCAGCCTAAAACATCAACCCAGACAACCATGAACAATAAGCAAACACTGGTTTGCTATTAAGCCAATACCTTTTACAGCAGTTTGTTATAGGCCAATAGATATTTAAGGCACTTGTCTTTCAGGACACCAAATCTTGGTTTTCCTCATACCTCTGTAGCCATTGCTTCTGAGTCTGTTTTGTTGATCATTCCCTTTCTGTTTCTCTCTTTTGGATGAAATAGAGTTCTCTCCTTTATCGCTGTCTTTATAATCAGATTTATAAAGACAAATGGCTTAAAGTCAAATGGCTTCAAATACCATCGTCATGCTGACAACTACTAAATTGATATATTTAGAACTCTCGCCTAAACTCTACATTTATATGTCCAAATACCTATTTATTTCCATTTATATATCTACTAGGCATCCAAACTTCATATCTCCAAAACCTTACTCCTGGTTTTCCTCTCCAAGTTTGCTCTTCCAAGGCTTGCTCATCTCAATGATTGACAAGTCTATTATACTAATTCCTTAGACCAACATCCTTAGTGTGATTCTTGCCTGCTTCTTGTGTCTCACACCCCACATCCAATCCATGAAAAAACCCTTTGTCTCCACCATAAAATTATCATACAGTATCTTGTCACTTCTCATCACTTCCAACCTACCATCTTGGTTCAAGCCACCATTATCTCTCACCTGGATTGTTGCTATGACCCTCTAGATGATCTCTTAACTTACTTCCTTTTTTTTTTTTTGAGGAATATTTGATTTATTTAATCCTTTGCAGAACGTAGGACTAAGTGATTCTTTTTTATCATTGACAATAATTTATTTTTTTTCTTCTTCAAAGTCAGAATCTTTACATTTTTTTTTATTATTATACTTTAAGTTCTAGGGTACATGTGCACAACGTGCAGGTTTCTTACATATGTATACTTGTGCCATGTTGGTGTGCTGCACCCATCAACTCGTCAGCACTCATCAACTCGTCCTTTAAATCAGGTATAACTCCCAGTGCCATTCCTCCCCCCTCTCCCCTCCCCATAATAGGCCCCGGTGTGTGATGTTCCCCTTCCTGAGTCCAGATGATCTCATTGTTCACTTCCCACCTATGAGTGAGAACATGCGGTGTTTGGTTTTCTGTTCTTGTGATAGTTTGCTGAGAAAGATGGTTTCCAGCTGCATCCATGTCCTACAAAGGACACAAATTCATCTTTTTTATGGTTGCATAGTATTCCATGGTATATATGTGCCACATTTTCTTAATCCAGTCTGTCACTGATGGACATTTGGGTTGATTCCAAATCTTTGCTATTGTGAATAGTGCCGCAATAAACATACGTGTGCATGTGTCTTTATAGCAGCATGATTTATAATCCTTTGGGTATATACCCAGTAATGGGATGGCTGGGTGATATGGTATTTCTAGTTCTAGATCCTTGAGGAATCGCCATACTGTTTTCCATAATGGTTGAACTAGTTTACAATCCCACCAACAGTGTAAAAGTGTTCCTATTTTTCCACATCGTCTCCAGCACCTGTTGTTTCCTGACTTTTTAATGATTGCCATTCTAACTGGTGTGAGATGGTATCTCATTGTGGTTTTGATTTGCATTTCTCTGATGGCGAGTGATGACAAGCATTTTTTCATGTGTCTGTTGGCTGTATGCATGTCTTCTTTTGAGAAATGTCTGTTCATATCCTTTGCCCACTTTTTGATGGGGTTATTTGTTTCTTGTAAATTTGTTTGAGTTCTTTGTAGGTTCTGGATATTAGCCCTTTGTCAGATGAGTAGATTGCAAAAATTTTCTCCCATTCTGTAGGTTGCCTGTTCACTCTGATGGTAGTTTCTTTTGCTGTGCAGAAGCTCTTCAGTTTAATTAGATCCCATTTGTCAATTTTGGCTTTTGTTGCTGTTGCTTTTGGTGTTTTAGACATGAAGTCCTTGCCTATGCCTATGTCCTGAATGGTATTACCTAGGTTTTCTTCTAGGGTTTTTATGGTATTAGGCCTAACATTTAAGTCTCGAATCCATCTTGAATTAATTTTTGTATGAGGAGTAAGGAAAGGATCCAGTTTCAGCTTTCTACTTATGGGTAGCCAATTTTCCCAGCACCATTTATTAACTAGGGAATCCTTTCCCCATTTCTTGTTTTTCTCAGGTTTGTCAAAGATCAGATGGCTGTAGATGTGTGATATTATTTCTGAGGACTCTGTTCTGTTCCATTGGTCTGTATCTCTGTTTTGGTACCAGTACCATTCTGTTTTGGTTACTGTAGCCTTGTAGTATAGTTTGAAGTCAGGTAGCATGATGCCTCCAGCTTTGTTCTTTGACTTAGGATTGTCTTAGCAATGTGGGCTTTTTTTTGGTTCTATATGAACTTTCAAGCAGTTTTTTCCAATTCTGTGAAGAAAGTCATTGGTAGCTTGATGGGGATGGCATTGAATCTATAAATTATCTTGGGCAGTGTGGCCATTTTCATGATATTGATTCTTCTTATCCATGAACATGGTATGTTCTTCCATTTGTTTGTGTCCTCTTCTATTTCACTGACCAGTGGTTTGTGGTTCTCCTTGAAGAGGTCCTTTACATCCCTTGTAAGTTGGAGTCCTAGGTATTTTATTCTCTTTGAAGCAATTGTGAATGGACACTCATTCATGATTTGGCTCTCTGTTTGTCTGTTACTGGTGTATAAGAATGCTTGTGATTTTTGCACATTAATTTACTGACAAACCAAATTCAGCAGCACATCAAAAAGCTTATCCACCATGATCAAGTGGGCTTCATCCCTGGGATGCAAGGCTGGTTCATCATATGCAAATCAATAAACATAATCCAGCATATAAACAGAACCAAAGACAAAAACCACATGATTATCTCAATAGACACAGAAAAGGCCTTTGACAAAATCCAACAGCCCTTCA